>NC_037669.1:22644225-22927931 GCF_003255815.1 Theropithecus gelada | reverse complement strand
TATACCTGATGTAAATGACGAGTTGATGGGTGCAGCACACCAACAAGGCACAAGTATACATATGTAACAAACCTGCACGTTATGCACATGTACCCTACAACTTACAGTATAATAATAATAAATAAATTTAAAATAAAAAAAAAAGAAAGATTTTCTCTTTTCTTATTGCTTCTGCCTTCAAAATATATCCAGCCCAACTTTTCTTACCACTTTCATTCACTGCTACTCCTCTGATTCTCACCACCTTCTTTTTTAAAAATGTCTGGATTACTGTAATAATATCCCAACATTCTGTTTCACCTCTTCCCTTTGAATCTATTAGTTGCTCTGGATTTTTAGATGTACATAAAATCATATCACTCCTCTATTCAAAAATGCTCCAGAATTGTTTTTCATTCAGAGGAAAATTTAAAGCTGTTAAAATGAACTACAAGTCCCTAAAATATATGTCCTCAACTATTCTCCTCCTTCTCTGATCTCATCTTCTTACTAATCCTCTTCCTTCTTTACTCTACATCAGCCACAATGGCCTCCTTGCCCTTCTTTCATCAGTTCCTGTACCCAGGAGATGGAATTCTAGTTAGAAGTTCCCAGATATATATACGATTACTTCTTCACTTCTCTGTACAAAAGTACCCAAACCATAGAGGTGCTCCTTAAAAACAACATATAAGGTAACTCAGATGCTACCTTGTCACTATTTTCTTTATGTATATATAATATTAAGCACAAGTTGACAATCTCTATACTCTAATACACATGTACTCACCACACACGAGTACAAGTTAAGAAAAAAAATTTGCACTATTTAGTACTATATATTTTGTGCTATGTTTGTGGTATGTAAAGCCATGAATATTTATTGAAGGGGTGAATGTATAAAATGAATAAAGAAAAAAAGCACAGAGAAGCAGGCAAGGTGATCTAGTTATTAGAACTGGGCTAGGTAATAAAAAGTAAGATAACTTGGTTGATATGATCTGGTTTATAACTCTAAACTGGCTACTATAATTAAGGTACAAAGACATTTAAAAACTTGATTATTACCACTGGCATACAAAGTTTTTAGAATTAGATTACTATAAACAAAGTTAATTTTTGGTTAACATAGCTGGCCTGGGACTGCTATCTTTAGAAAAGTCTACTTTGAAGGATGACCCTTGGCTGATGTCTGGGGACTCACATTTGGGGAATTTTCTTACCATTTTCTAAATGATAAGGGTAATATATTGTGCCTAGAGTGTTTATGCAAACCATGTGGTTTATGCTACCCCTGCCTTCCTTCTGGGAGTCTTCTGGGAATTTTGGTATGTGCTAGACAGAGGGTATCTATGTGACCAGGCCTGTCTCTGTTAGTTCAGGCTCCTATAACAAATACCATAGTCTGGATGACTTACAAAGAAAAGAAACTTACTTCTAAGCATTCTGGAGGCTGGAACTCCAAAATCAGAGTGCTGGCATTATCAGGTTCTTCTAGGGAGAGCCCTCTTCCAGGTTGCAGACTACTCCCACTTCTCCTTGTATCCTCACATGGAAGAAAGTAAGGGAGTTTGTTCTCTGGCCCTGTCTAAGTGCAATAATCCCATTCACAAGGGCTTCACCTCATGACAAAATTACTTCCTGAAGACCCCACCTTAAAATTAGGGTCTCCACATTACAATAAGTTTAAGATTTCAACTTATGAATTTTGGGAAGGACACAAACATTCAGATCATTGAAAACCCCCAGTAAAATCTTAGGCATTGAGTCTTTAGTGAGTTGCCTTAATAGAAACATTGCACATATGCTGCATTTTCATAGCTGGGAAACAGGATGTTCTATGTGACCCCTCATGAGAGGGGGAATGTATAAGGAAGCCTGCAGATGAATTCCTCCAGACACTACCTATGTATTCTTCCCTTATGATGCAACTATTTATCCTTAACTATATTCTAAGTTCCATGAATCCTTCCAGGAAATATTTAAATGTGAAGATGGTCCTGGGACTGCAAAACACAAGAATAACATGCCAACTCCCAGAATGCTGGCTAAAAATATACTACAAGATAGAAGAATCAATGCAATTGAATCAAGGTTAAGACTGCAAATGGGACTGAAATCAAGATCCAAAATATATAAAGGAGGAATATTTTTATGACATTTGATTAGGCTCTCACGAACACTAAAGGTTGTTTTTTTTTTTTCCCTTTGTACGGAAGCTAGGAACGGAAAAAGAAATCACTACCTTATAGGAGGAAGAAAAAAAATAGCAGCACTTTTTTGAGGATTTGGGACCTCAGGAAAGGACGTAGACTTGTAATAAAGATTTAAGGAGTAGAGAGAGGGGAAAAAAAGAAATATTCCATTACCTCTCCTCATGGGTCAAGACTCTAGATGGGCAGATGCTTCATATAATGACACTCTTCAGGGTAAAATCCCTTGATGTGCTGATAAATGTTTAGCTATGGGCTTTGTTGAGGGTGAGAACTAATTAGTAGCATTTGACAATTTTTTTTGGTGTAAATTCTGCACTATGTCAGATTTTAAGCCACCAATGGTTAAACAACCAGGTCTCAATTTTCCTGAAGATATAATCATTGGCTTTCACAAGGACAATAAGATCTAACTTCAGCATGACACAGGAAAACCAAAAACCAACATTATGTAAATGCAACCTTAATCAGACTGCTGAAAATCTAGTACTGTCTCAGGAACACAAAGTGGTAAGAAGAGCCATACAATTAACTTATACCCAAAAGGGAACAATCAATAAATGACTTGTATAAGACTTTGCTTAAATTTGAAACACATATTTCATGGGCTGCTGTAGCTCTCCATCAATTTTATTGACAACCTCAGAAAAGAAAATACACATACACCACTTTAATTAAATGTCCAGTTTTCTCTAAAAAAATTATGTGAGAAAAATAATATAGCAGTTGAATCTGTAGCCAACTGGTAACACCTTTTAATGATATGCAAACTTACCCTATTCCACATGAGATTTTAAGAAAGTTAAAATAAAATTATAATTAGTGATTTTAATTTTATAGAGAGCTATGTGTAAAGCAGGGATTGTTCTCTCTCTCTCTCCTTCTTTTTATTATTCATGCTCAACTCAATACAGGGAGTGTTGTCTCTTTTTGTCACTACAGTATACATAATTCCTTGAACACCTGCCATAAAATAGCCTCTCAAAAATTTTTTGTTAAATTAATGAACAACATCAAACTCAAAAAAATAAGGGCCACATGGTTAAACTGCTTTACTTCTTCATCTAATTCTTAACAATGACAATATAAAAAGATAATGTAGGTCCGTAAAACATTCATGATAAACAGCTGTTACTTATATTTTTCAGTCATTCTGCTTTTAACTTTTTGACCCAACTGGGTAAATATAGAACACTTCCTGTCTATTTATTCATAACAGCTTTGAAGAAATGCTTTTCTGAGTGCATTAGACTATTACTTTTTTCATTGAAAGTCAAGAGTGCATTAGTCTCTTTTATATAAACTGTACTTCAAGTAGTTTTTACACTGATTAAGTTAAATGTGATAATGGCAAGAGTGACCAAATGAAATTTAATGGAAATGATATGATACATTAGAATTAAGACTCTGGTGTGTTGAAATTAATTGTTTGATTGTCTAAGGAAGCACTGTGCTCACATTTTGAAATGCTCCAAAGATAAATAAAATTTCCAAATTTTAAATGAATAGGTAGTAAAATCAGCTTTCCTGTTGTGAGATTATGTTAAAATATCCATTGTTATAATTTCTGATGTCTCTGCACACATGAGAACATCCATTTAATCTGTAACTCTATTAGTAAAAAATAACTAAATAAAAGAAACTCAAAACCTACAGTTTAATAATGATATGCCAGAGGTATAACATTTACAAAATGACATTAAAATATACGTTTTATTTACAGAAAAACTGTGTTCTGCCCTTTTAAAGAAAAACTAAATTTTCCAAGTGGTGACATTAATAGAACCGCTAATAAAAGCAATAATCTTAATAGATCAATACAATTGTATGTAACTTTCTTATCATACGAAGCATGCACCAGTTTTAATGATTTTTTTTTTTTTTTTTTTTTTTTGAGACAGAGTCTTGCTCTGTCGCCCAGGCTGGCATGCAGTGGCACGATCTCGGCTCACTGCAAGCACCACCTCCCAGGTTCAGGTCATTCTCCTGCCTCAGCCTCCCGAGTAGCTGGGACTACAGGCACCTGCCACCACGCCCGGCTAATTTTTTTTTTTTTGTAGAGACGAGGTTTCACCGTGTTAGCCAGGATGGTCTCGATCAGTTTTAATGATTTTCATCTGAGCAAAACTTCTCCAGAAAAATTTGGGTTCCAATCAGAACACAGAAAAATAGAAAGAGTATTGTTGTCATTTGGACACCGTGAAAAAGCCAAATAATCTGATAATGATAACTTGTTTTGAGGTAGCTTAGGTAACAAGGGAAACAAGTAGACTAAAATCAGAGAAAAGACAGGTACCTTTAAGGAATGCAACTGCTGGCTAACCTGGGCGGGACATAATAGAAAAACTGGACTGTCATGTAAGTTGGAAAGAAGATTGCAGTTAAATTTTTAAACAAATTGTTAAAGCCCAAGCATGGATGAGCTTGAGAGCATAGAATTTCCAAGAGCCACAAGCACTATGGATTTGACACTCAGTCTCAGACGTTTTTCCATGAACTTCTCCAAGAAGTCACAAGAAAGATTCCTGGTTAGGTGAGAAACTGAAAGAAGTCCCTGTTTGTGGTGCAAGTCTGAAGAAAAAATGCGGCAGCCACTCCAGGAAAGTTCCACCTTGTCCCCTACCGGAAAAAAAAAAAAAAAAAATCTTGAACCACAGGATGGTGAGTGGGATTTTGTGAGGGTGTGGGGAGCAAACATAGTTGAGGCTAGGGAAAGGAACCAGAGAAAAAAATTTAAAAATTCTATCATTGGGAGAATGATAAAGGACGCTCTAGATCCCAACCATTAGAAGTATCCTAGTCTGGCAAAATCATAGAAAAAAAACACATCCCTGAAGATCCAGGAACACAAAGCTAGCCTGAGACTCAGTGTGAAATAGGACAATGGAGAATGCCCTTTATACACATAGAGTCACTGACAAAAATCCCTCTGACAATCCAACCTGTACAGTATGCACAAAATAACTTAAACTTGAATCAGATAAGGCACTAAAGGTAACTATAGCTACAACAAAGCCCACACTAAGTTCAATTTTTATGCAAGTCAAAAGACAATTGAATGACATTGTTAAAGCTATGAAATAAAAACTTCAATCCATGAAATGTGTAACAAATGAGAATTTTTTTAATTTTATTTTTTAGTTTTAGAGATGGGGTTTCACTATGTAGCCCAGGACTAACTTGAACTTCTGGGCTCAAGCGATCCTCCTGCCTCAGCCTCCCAAGTATTTGGGACTACCACACTCAGAAAAAAATATTTTTTAAAAAAATACAGTGAAATAACAACTTTTGCAAAGAACTGAGATAATTCAATAACAGCAGACTTCATCATAAGAAATGTTAAAGAAAGTTCTTCAGCGAAAGAAATCTGATACAAAACCTGACTGAAGCTCAGGTTATCTGTAAATGGAAAAAAATATTAAATCAAAAATACTTTTTTGTAGATTTTCAATTAGAAACTACCTTTCAAGTGCCTGGTATATAGCAAATGCTCAATTAAATCTGACATATTTGCAGTTACAGGGTTTTATGTTACAGAATTATAGAGCTAATTTATGTCAGCTACAAGTAAAAGTAAAGAATTTAGGAGAATTGTTGCTTACGTATGACCATGTATTCTCTTCCTCTCAAAAGATACTTTCCATGAAGAACTTTATGTGTTCTTTTACTGAAATTTTACCATGTAAATATCACCACAGCAGAATAATCTTTAGTGAATTCATTAATTTAGCAATATTTTTAATTGTCAAAAAATTGTAATCTACTCATGTTAGGCATTCGAAGTACAAGAAACTGCAATAGTGTTCTATGCCAAAAATTGATGGAGGCTTAGACAAATGTGATAACAATAGAGACCAAAGAAGAAAAGTGTAGATCTTAACTAAATTTTGTGAGGTGAATAATACATCCTCTTCAATGATTTAATTTCAACTTGTAATTAGGAATCTAGAAGGAAGTATAAAATTAAATAAAGAACAATGAAATGATAAATGGGAAAAGTCTAAATGAATATTCGTTGTATGAAAAAATTACTATAATTTATGCTATTTGGATATTGTAGAATCAAGATTCTACAATAATAATAAAAAGAATAAATGGAGCTAAAGTATTTTAAAATCCTAACATTGTCTGGAAAGCACTAAAAGTGCTATTTTATAGTAGTATTTAATTAACTAAGTTGTCATTAGTAGGGTAACCACAAAAAGTAAAGTAAAACAATGTGTAACAAAAGGTAATTAAGATAAAAGTTAGAAGATAGGAAAGAGAGTAATAAAATTATATGATTGATCCCAAATAAAGCATAAAGGGAGAAAAAGCAACAAAAAGCAAAAAGATCATATAAACATAAAAATATAACTACGTTAAACAAAAGTGCAGTGAGTGCTCCAAAGAAAATACAGTGATGTTACATTTAAAATGCTTTAAATAACAAAAACAGAAGTATTTTTATGAGAATATCAATCAGTAGAGAGACAAGCGTTATAAGAATAAAAAGATTTAAACATGATAAAATAAAGCAAATATAGTAATGTTATAGAAAAAGACTTTATAGCAAGGAAAATCAAGAGATAAAATTTTACTCCACTATAAGATATAACCACCCTAAATCTATATGCTATTAATAACATAGTCTAAAATGTAAAGCTAAAAAATATACACAAAACTACAGTTTATGAGAAAATAATTGTAATTTAAAAATTAAGCTGGGTGTGGCGGTATGTGCTTATAGTTCCAGTTACTTAGGAAGCTGAGAACCAGGAGTGTGAGACCAGCTAGGCAATGTATCAAGAACTTCATCTCAAAAAAAATTAACCTATTTTTTCAACAAATAATAAAAAAGAGTAAGCACTAACAATACTACTAGCAAGCTTGTCTTAATAGACACACATAGAACAGTGCCCAGAAATGGCAGAGAAAACAAAAACAACAACATTCTTCAAGTCATATAAAATGTTTACCAAAATAGATTATATTCAAGGTCATAAAATGATTCTTAGTTCCTAAGAATTGAAATTAAAGTATTTTCTTTTACTACTATGGGAGAAATCTAAAAATTAAGAACAAAAGACACCCTGTATACCTCTAGGTGTTTTAAATTAAGCAAGACACTTTTAAATAACCTGGAGGGCAGGGAGAGTTAGAGAAGAGACAAAAAGGAGTGGAAATTAGAAAATATTTGAACTGAATGGTTAAGAAAATAGAGCATATCAAAATTCATGGATGCAGTTAAGTTTTCTCAGTCTTAGAGGAAAATTTAATGTGAAAAAAGAAGGAAGACTGAACTCAGTTGTCCAAGGAAGAAGTTATTTCTTAAAATAATGTCAAAGGCCTATATTTTTTAAAGAAATTAAATCAATAATTGATAGCCTTCCAAAATAGAAAGCTCCCAGCCCAGATGGGTTCACTGGTTAATTCTATCAAATATTTAAGGAAGAAATTATAACAATTCTCTACAATGTCTTTCAAAAGATAGAGGCAGAGGGAATACTTTGTAATCCATTCTGTGAAGCCAGCATTACTCTAATAGTGAAACAAGACAAAGACATTACAAGAAGAGAAAACTACAGACCAATATCGCTCATAAACATAGATGCAAAAGTCCTCAACAAAATATTGGCAAATAAAATTAAACAATACATAAAACAGTTATAAACTAAGACAAAGTGAAATTTATTCCAGATATGCAAGATTGGTTCAATATTCAAAATTCAGTTAATGCATCACATCAATAGCAACAGACTAAAGAAGAAAAATCACATGAACATATTAATAGATGTAGTTAAACATTTGACAAAATCCAACGCCAATTCATGATAAAGCAAACAAAGAATAGAAGGAAACTTCTTCAACTTAATGAAAACCACCTATAAAAACTTTTAGCTAACATTATACATACTGGTGAGCAATAACTTTCCTGCTAACACTGAACACAAAACAAAAGTGTCCCCTTTAACGACTCATTTTCAACACCATAGCTGATACAATGAGATAAAAAATAGAGAAAAAAACTGTACATATTGGGAAGGAAGAAATAAATTGTCTTTGCTTGCATATGGCATTATCTTCTATGTTGAAAATTGGGGGGGAAATGACAAAAAAAGAAACAACTACTAGAACTAATGAACTATTATAGCAAGGTTGCAGGCTATAAGCTCAATTTACAAAAGTCAATTGCTTTCCTGTATATATGCAATAAAAAAGGAGAATCTGAAATTAAAAGCAAAATATCATTTACACCTGCATCTCCAAAGTGACATACCTACAAATAAAGGTAAAAAATGTATAAGATCTATATAGATAAAATACACAAAATTCTGATTAAAAATCAAAGAATAACTAAATAAATGGAGACATCCCATGTCCATGGATAGGAAGACTTGATATTTTCAATATGTCAGTTCTTCCCAACTTGATATATAGATTCAATGCAAGTCCAATTAAAACCCCTACCAATTTATTTTGTGGATATTGACAAATATGTGGAAAAGGAAAAGACAGGCAACATGATATTAAAGGAGAATAAAATTACAAGACTGACATGACCCAACTTCAAAACTTACTATAAAACTAAAGTAATCAAAGCAGTATTGTATTGGGTTAAAAAAGTAGACAAGTAGAGCAATGGAAGAGAAGAGAGAGCACAGAAACAGATCTACATAAATATAATCAAGTGATCTTTGGCAAATAAATAAAGATAATACAATGGATACATAGTCTTTTTAACAAATGGTTCTGGAATAGCTAAATATCCACAAGATAAAAAAGATCTAGACACAGAACTTATACCCGTTACAAAAATTAACACAAAATGCATTATACCTAAATGTAAATTGAAGAACTAGAAAACTTTCAGAAGTTAACAGAGGAGAATATCTAAATGACCTTGGCCACGGCAATGACATTTTAAATACAACACCAAAGGAACATCCAAGAAAGAAAGAGTTGATAAGTTGAACGTCACTAAAATTTATCATTTCTGCTCAGCAAAATACAGTCAAGAACATGAGAAGACAAGGTAAACACTGGGAGAAAATTTTTGTAAAAGACATTTCTGATAAAGGAATATTATCCAAAATACACAGAGAACTACTAAAACACAACAATAAAAAGAATAACCTGATTAAAAATGAGCAAAATATCTGAACAGGCAGCTCATCAAAAAACATATACAGATCACAATTAAGCATATGAAAATATATTTAATGTCATATGTCAGTAGAAAAATGCAAATTACAACAACAATGAGATACCACTACACACTTGTTAGACTAGCCAAATTCAGAACACTAATACCACTAAATACTGCTGAGAAGGTGGAGCAAGAAGTCTTAGTCATTGCTGGTGAGAATGCAAAATGCTACATTTGGAAGATAGTTTGGCAGGTTTTTAGAAAACTAAATACAGAATTACCATATGATACAATAATTGCCTTCTTGATATTTAATCAAATGAGTTTAAACCTTAGGACTAATAAAAGCCTGCACACAGATATTTTTAGCAGCTTTATTAATAGTCACCAAAACTTGGAAGCAATCAAGATAACTGACAGTAGCTGAATGAAAAAACTGTGGTGTATCTAGACAGTAGAGTATTACTCAGTGCTAAAACAAAATAAGCCACCAAATCAAGAAAAGATAATGGAGGAAACTTAAATTCATATTACTAAGTGAAATAAGCCAGTCAGAAAAGTCTATGAACTGTACAATTCCACTATACGACATTCTGGAATATACAAAACCATGGAGACAGTAAAAGGATCAGTAGTTGGCCAGGAGTTAGGGGAGAAGGAAGGATAAACAGGTGAAGAACAGAAGTTTTTTAGGACAGTTAAACTATTCTGTATGATACTATAATGGTGAATATGTGTAATACGTTTGTTAAAACCCATGAAATACATGACATTAGAAGTCAACCCTACTGCAAACTTTTGACTTTGGGTTATAATGATGTATCAATATAGGTTCATCAACTGTAACAAATGTACTGCACTGGTGGGGCATGTTCATGGGGGGTAGGGAAAGGCTATTCATGTGTGGGGGTAGGGGATACATGGGAAATCTGAGAACCATAGAAAATTAAACCTTAAGAGAATCAAAGAAGGAAACAGTAAATAAATGAGAAGAAAGTAATAAATTAGAAAACAAGCATATGATAGAGAAAATCAACAAAGCCAAAAATTAGTTCTTGAAGAAATGATTTAACCTATGGCAATTCTCATTTTAAAAATAGCAAAAATACAAAGCATCAGTATAAAGAATGCAAAAAGAGGACAGTACTATAAACGAACATATAATGCAATGATAATGCAAGAATATTATAAACAACTTTGATGACTAAATTGAAAAAATTTAGATGGACTAGACAATTTCTGCAGAAATACAACTCATCAACATTGATACCATCATAACAATAAAACAAAAATGCTACATCTTTTAAAGATTTTTAATAAATAATTAAAAGCTTTTCCGGCCGGGTGCGGTGGCTCAAGCCTGTAATCCCAGCACTTTGGGAGGCCGAGACGGGCGGATCACGAGGTCAGGAGATGGAGACCATCCTGGCTAACATGGTGAAACCCCGTCTCTACTAAAAAATACAAAAAACTAGCCGGGCGAGGTGGCGGGCGCCTGTAGTCCCAGCTACTCCGGAGGCTGAGGCAGGAGAATGGCGTAAACCCGGGAGGCGGAGCTTGCAGTGAGCTGAGATCCGGCCACTGCACTCCAGCCTGGGCGACAGAGCGAGACTCTGTTTCAAAAAAAAAAAAAGCTTTTCCTCAAGCCTCTTTACCAAGATATTACTCAACATTTTCCAGAGACTAGAAAGAAGAAATAACTATGTCCTATTTGTTTTATAAGGTAAGCATAATGCTACTACTCAAAACTTACCAGGACATTACAAGAAAGGCAAATTACAGAACAATCTTGCTTATGAATCTAGGTGTAAAATATTGCAAACTAAATTTAGAACCAATTCATTGTCATATCAATGAATGTTCTTCTAGCCATGTAACAGAATTTAGTCCCTACTCTGAGAGTAATGAGTGGGAATTAGAGAGTTTAAGGAAATGAGAAAAATCTGTGGCTCCCTACAAGTCTTATGATACAGTAGAAAGAAGACTTGATTATGAGATGTGATTCCTTCAGTCAATATTTTACATTGTAGTAAGGAAACAAAAGCTATTTCTTGTAAAAAGGAACACTGAAACACCAATATTAAACTGCATGATGCAGACTACTAAAGAAATTCAATAAATAAAGGCAATGTGATATTTAGAAATTGGAGAAAGCTTGGTGAGTGGAAGAGGAAATCGATTTTTAGCATACCTTAGATGATATCATGTAATTTAGTAGTTGGAGTATATGAGAGAGTTAATTCCTGGAAGAAGAAAATAATATGAGCAAAGTGATTAAGGCACTAGTAACTTGTGCACTGCGAATCCCCAGTTCGTAGGGCAATACCTTCCACATGAGACCTTCACTGAAATTTCACTAAATGAATTAAAGGATATCAGCCTAAGTAAAGTAGAAAATGTATATAATTGTAGTGGGAAATCAGATTGAAAAATATAAAGCAGAGACAAATTTTAGAGAACTTGACAATCAGGAGTTGGGAATTTGAAACTAAAATAGGCTTCCTGAGCTCTGAACTATTCTCAAAAGTTATCTCAATGCCAAATGTTACATGCTTGTAGCGTTCTATTAGAAATTTGCAAAAGTTGACTTCATCAGAGCACACGCTATTAAAAACACATTTTTCCAATTAACTTAGGTAATGCTATGCACATAAGAGTTGCTTCTTGAAGCCTGAACTGCTTTGTTATTTTTCTTCTGTCTTTCAAGAATTTAGTGTTCATACAGTAGGTGTACAAATGTCTCTGAAGATAATATATAAATCTATCTAGAAGAGAAAAAATGAGAGTACTCTATTTAAGTTATCAGATTTCAGTGAGCTGTTGCTAGGGCTGATAGCAACAGCACTTTCTTCATTTGCTTCTTGTGTATTTGCATGCTTTGAAACTTCCTCATGAAGGCTTTAAAGTCAATGATATAGTCTCAGGTCTCTCAGTTTCAACGTAAGTAGGAGATTGGATAAAATACGACTGACTTAACCACAGTTGATAGTAAAATATATAGAATATCCTATACTTTGACTGTCAAATTATAGGGCAAACATGAAATCATTTGCTGATATGAAAAGTAAGAAACATTTAAACACTGAGCAATTTCTCAAAGACACTCACAGTTGTCCTACTTGACATAGTATCTTAGCCACAGTGCAGATAGCTCTACTTGCAGTGATGAACACAGAATGTTATGAAAGTATCTGCTTGATTCAAACAATAGAGCAAGAAATAATACATTTTTAATCTCATTTTCCATTAAAATACCCATTAACATTTAATTAGGGAAAGAACTCTAGAATTCTAGTTAGACTCTAGGAATTTCAGTGTAAAAATTGCAATAATAAAGCAATGTAAAAGAATTGCTATAATAATTATAACATAGATTGGGCAAAATTTAAAAATAAGATGATGCACACCTAACCTTTTAAATCAAAATGAGGCATGCAGGAGCAAATGTATGAGAATACTGCCAGCAGGATCAGACTGGCTCAGGTTGCACCTCAAGAAAGAAAATGGCATCATCCTTGTCTCAAATAAAAAGGCTTTCACTACAATTCTTAAAAAGAAAAAGAAAGAAAAATTCTATCTATAGCAGTAGAAATCTTCTTTTGGACCTCCATTCTTCTTCAACACTTTGTAGTTTTAGAATTTGGAATATTGATGTTATTCTTACAGACACACACGCACGCATGTGCGTGCGTAAAGGAATTGAATCAACTTTCAGAATGAATACAGTTAAAAATAAAATAAATGTTTAATCTAAATTAAAATAAAAGGTTATGGATAGAAGAGAATGGGTATATGGCATTCACAGAGTCCTTTCCTCTACTAAAGTTAAGCCACAAGTACGACTCTAATTACTAGTTACTAAAGCTGAAAAAGGGTTGCTGACCATCCATCAACATGATTTGCTGAGGATTTGAAGAAAACATGAATGATTTCTCAGTGGAAGAAAATTTCTCCTGGCATTTCAATCTGGAAGGTTCTTTCCCTTCTTGCTTTTGTTTTTTGTGTGTATAAAATCAGGAGTTTATGTGAGAAACAATGAATGGCATAGTGAATATTGTCCTTGCCTATGCCCCTATAGTAAATTTAGTGATGAACTTTAATGCCAGGTCATTGAACAAAGGTGGAAGCCATGACATTACACAATAATAGCAATCATTTATTTGGCAGGATATTTAAATTACTTGTCTTTATGTAATTTTCAAAATTGCCTTTACATCAGAAAAAAATCTTAGCTTTTAAGAGTAAACAGATTGCCAAGTGCCACTTGACCAGTAAGTGATCAGAAGCTGGGCAGTCTGATGCCAAAGTCCATGTTTTTATATGTGACATTATCTTGGCTTCATCAAAATGAATTCTATACAAAGTAAGGAGAAGAGGGTCAAGGGAGTTCCAACATGAGTTTTCTGCTATTCTGGCTTCATCTGCTGAAACTAGAATATTTATGATATTGGAATGGATGAATTGAATGTTTTGCAAATGGTCCTCTATAAACACTTGGCCTCTCAGTTTGTTGATCTCCTCATAGTTGGTGATTTTATTTTTTCTTTATTTCTCTTCAATCGTTCACTCCTATGATTCTGGCCTGAATATTGAGATCACAAGGACATAAACATCCCATGAAGCCTGAATACCAACATATACTTTTAAAAAAGCATTTCTTATATACTGGTGTAATCTTCTCATTTGCTCACCCTTACAATCAATGTCTTTCAATTATCAGTGGCATGAAGATACTGACCACAATACTCTCTGTCACTTCCACCTGTTCTTACCCAGCCAAAATTTAATAGCTCATGATGATAATCATGTTATTGCTTACATCCACATGTTCTTCATCTCCTTTAAGTATTTTTTTCCAATAAACCCCAAACCTTCATGAATCCAAAAAGCTAAATGCTCTTTTTTATTTTAAATGTCTTAAAGCAAAGTAAAAATTATTTACTCTTCATGTGACTGTCACTGTTGTTCTTTCTAATAGAATAGTGCTCTTATGTGGCCTTCCCTCAAGAAGTTACACAAAGAGACCAAGGCTTTCCCTCTTGTGATGCTGCCACCTATAGAATTTGGTCTCCACAGTTGCCATAGAAGAGAAGGTAGGGAGAAGAGGAGGGAAAAAAAAAAAAAAAAAAAACTGATCTTGCTCCTAAAATCGAACCCACACTTGTATGCACACACACATCCACACACAGACTTCTAGTCTCCATTTAAATGGCTTGTATTAAGAGAAGTCTCCCATGCTGTTACATCAAAAATAATGGGCCAACCCTATCCTTTTGTCCCATTTTTTCTTAATCATGCCATCCAGAAAATGATTCTCAAAAATAGCAGTCAATGTATGAAGAGAGAAAACATAAAAATATCATTAAATAGATAGCAAGAGCAAAGGGCTTTAAGAAAAAAAAAAAACAACTATGTCAAGTGATGCTGATAAGGTTGTGTAACAACACATGTTTCTCTTTGTGTTGCAAAGGCTAAAAGGCCTTTTCTCAGACCTCTTTATGGCAAACTTACTGGATGCAATTTAGGTTCCATCCCTGACATGCAATCATGCAAGAATAAGGCAGATATAGAATAGGAATCAGTTATCTATGGCCGTGGTGGTTGGTAAACAACTTCTAAAAGACACGAGTGTTTGTAGGGAATAGACTTCATTCCCTATTTCCAGGATCTAGTTACCATCATCATCAATCAAAGGTAATTTTGGAGGCAAGCAATGTGGATAGCAATAGCAGCTTTCTAACTTCTGGATTGCAACTAAAATGATTTAGTCTTTAACTCTTCCTTTTAACTTTTCTTACTCAAACACTTTTAATGATATTTGACTGCCTAATTTCTTGAATCAAACGTCTATGTTTAAAATACCTATAATTTGCCTGTGACACTATTTGGTGATTAGAGAAGTTTCAAAAAACTGACTCTCACGCATTAGAATTTGGAATTGGTTTATCTGACTTGGTTGACTTTGAAAGTTGGAAAATAGAAATAGTGGAAAATGTGCTACCACTAGCCCAATGGTGTGTGCCAAAATGATTACATAAATTATTATCCTGTGGGGCACAGTAGTTTCAGCCTGCAATCCCAGCACTTTCAGAGGCTGAAGCAGGAAGACAGCTTGAGCCCAGAAGTTTGAGACCAACCTGGGCAACATAATGAGACTTCATCTCTAAAAAAAGTAAAAATAAACTTTCAAAAATTAGCTAGGTATTGGGCCACATACCTGTGGGACCTGTGGTCCTAGCTGCTCGATAGGCTGAGGTAGGAGGATTGCTTGAGCCTGGATGTCAAGGCTGCAGTGAGCCACTGCATTCTAGCCAGGGTGACAGAGTGAGGCCCTGTCTTAAAAAAGAACAAAATAATAAATAAATAAACAAACAAACAAACATTTTCTAATTCCCTGGAATAAAATGTTCATATAAGGCAATCTTTGACATTTACGCCAACTGCTGTGACACATTTTTATGGTAAGAATGAGTAACACAAGTAACAATAGAGTAAGCTGGCTATTCTGATGTCACTGGAGATTTTCTAACTTAAAGTTTAAAAAACAAGCTCAAACTTTAAATCTTTAGCATAAATAATAATTAAGAACGAGAAAGCCCCGAAGTTTATCCTAAAAAAAATCTTAATGTCTCTTGTAGATTCAGGGTGGGGCTGCTGAAACTGCAAAGCAGAAGTGGAAACTTCTAAGGGTTGCAAAATTATAACATAAACTGACTTTTTCAACATAAACTGATTTATTAGCCTTGGCATATCTCAAAAAAAATAGGAGATTAACTAGGACCCTGAAAAGTGTAATGGGGCATTAGGATGATGAATTATGATGAATCTGAGCACTTACATGCACAAATCATAGCCTTTTTTTAAGAGCAGAAAAAGTACTTCCTCACTTCTCTGGTACAGAAGCTTTGCTTTGCCTAAAGACCTGTAATGACCTCATCTAGGGCAGTTGCCTTGCAAGTGAAGAGCAATTGTCTTTATCCCCCACCTTTGTCATCCCACACTGTCTCTAGGCTTCTAAGCAGATTGAGATCCCAGCATCCTCAAGGTAGCAAGTGTAAACTTTGAGCTAGGAGGACATAGTTTGTATCATAAGAATTACATAATTGTGCTGATTTATAAACACAGAGAGCAGGGTATATATGAAGACATGAATTTGATTGACTTCATTAATTAAAACAGTATGAATATAAGAAAAAGTAAAACCCTTCTCCAAATATTCATTCAGAAATAGCTCATTTATGTCTTTTATTGCAATATATCTATTTTTTGATAATTAAGACTTTCCAGATACATGCTAAACATTGTAAAGCAAAATTCTAGGGGAAAAACATATAAATTGTATGAAATAGTTATTTTGAGTAAAATATCATGAATACCACAAAATAAAGGAGCCCTCGTTTCTGACATTGTTGATACAAATAGCAAATCTCTTAAATACTAACAAATAGTATTAAATCATCAGATGATATAACTATAAATGCTAACTGAGAACTGAAATAATTAACTCAAAGAACATCTGACAGACAATGGTTCTTTAAATTTTATGGACTACAATTCATTCTGAAAATGGTATATAGGGTAAATGCACAAAAGTACATGTGATATTTTACATATAATTTTTGGTGGTTCACAAGAATCCCTGCATCCATCACTGTCACTCCCTATAGTGATATGTACCTTGGAGTAAGAAGCCCTGTTAAGACAGTCTAAATTATTTCCTTGGATTAAGTCATGTTATCAAAGACAAGTGTATATATTTTACTGATTAATTTTGCAACACTTCTCCAAGAAATTTTCATTATAGAATTTTACATACACACACACACACACACACACACACACACAATCGGTGTAGAGATATTATTGACTATAGTGTCCTTTTTTAGAGGTTATGACCCTATCAGGTCTTAATATCAAGAAAAGTTGTGTAATTAGAGACTAAACGTAAAGATGTTTTTCTATTTCAGTGAACAAAAATCTGATACACTTCCTTTTACTGTAACAATTAATCAGAGAGTCATTCTGAGCTGCATCCGTAGCAATTATACAAATATGGTTTAGATTAACCAGGTTTTAGTACTTTTTATCTCTATTTTGCATTTATCTAAAATTGTATTCTGTTCTTTATTACATACAGTTTGCAAGATACTGTAAACACTTGGTGAAACAAGAAAATAAGAAAAAGCATGTAAACCTATAAATAAATCTAATAATTATTTATTGTGTTTCAGATCACAGAGAAATGCTTTACAAAAATCTTTACTCTAGACATCTTTTTAAATGGACATTCCAGAGTGCAAGATCAAATATGGAGTGTTTATTATTACATATTATTTGACATACAAATTAAGGATCATATGCATTATATCAACAGCATGTTTTTTTAATATCTAATCTGAAGGAGCAAATTAAACCAAATTGATATTCCCCACTGCATTATATAAATGATAAGAGACAAGGTCTTCTATTTGATGTTTGGCCAAAATAGTATAGCATAGTCACATTTTTCCTGTACCTTGATCTTAGCCACCTGGTCAAAAATAAAACATCTTTATAGATGTCATCAATGCTTCAAGTACCACTATTTTAAAAAATTAGCTACAGCCTCTCCTGACACCCTCACCTCACAAAACTTATTTCTGGCAGTAAGTGCAAATTACAAGAGCAGTACTGCAAAGCTCCCAGCTTTTATCGTCTTTTTCCTTTATTCCATTACTTCTCTTTTAGGAAATATGTTGATCCTAAAGTTCCAGATTTTCAATAAGTTTCTAAACTTTATATGAGTTGATGGCTAAAATGTTAATCTGTATTATTTCCTAGTACCAATGCAGCCTAGATTCTTCCACTTTTATTTTTTATATATATATATATACACACACACATATATATGTCTATATAAGTAGTCATGCCTTCTACCTGCAATAATTCTAATTTATTTGTTTTCATTATTTTACCTATCTATTGTTCTTTCATATATTCATTCTTTTATACAATAAAATAAAATATATACTTTGAAGAAATCTTGAAATCCTAGTAAAAAACATAGTCCAACAAACCAGGAACCAGATGACTGCACTACTGCACAATAAGCATTATTATAGATCATCGATCATCTTTGAATTTAGGTTAATATTAGCCCTAAAAATATAGTAACTATCTTGTCTTAGAGTATACCCAATATGTCATGTCTTTTGATAGGTAATATTCACTTGGTCCAAAAAGATAGTTTTATGTAACCCATTTTCAACTGTATTCCCTGTCAAGCTCAATCAGTTTTCATTTATTGAAGTTTCTATATATCAGCTTGTATCTAGTCTTAGACAACTAGTTTTAGGTATTGTTGAAAGTTCATAAATTGTTTTAAAATATTCAGCCTTAGCTTTTTACCAGCTGTATTTAAGGTTTTTTAATGCAGACCACCCCTGCATGGAGTCTTCTCAATGTCACCAAAGATACAACGTTTTCAACTCCATGTACGTATTTCTATTGTTTTGCAGTCACTAATAAATAAGATTTGGCTTCATGAAATTAAAGAAAACTTTTATTTTTAAAACTCAACTCTAAGCTTTAATATTTCAAGATTTTAATGTACTAATATTATGATGTATATTAGCTCGTAAATGCTTTAGGAACATAATTTGATCTCTTTATAAGATATTCTTAATAAAATTAAATTACTTGCTAAATTCACCCATTTCCTATTTAGAAGTGCAAATGCCAATAGTATTTACTATTGGTCATGTATAAATACAGTAAAAAATACACTAGATGGTAATATTTCACTCAAGCAAAACCTGCTTTTCATTGTATACCTGGTATAGGATGGCTACAATTCAACCTCTAATACATTCAGTGGCCAATACTGTCTACCCTCTTCCTCAGGTTAAGTATAACATTCGAAAGAAGTTCTGCGTTATAGCGTGTTATGTTGGTTACCCATCAGAAGCCATGGTACTTAAAATCACCAAAGTAATGTAGGAATTAAATAGATCAATCTTAGCTTAACATTTTGGAAGATTTTTAATTTTTATAAAGTCAGTGAGGCTCATGAGAGCAACCAAATATTTTTAGACAAGACTTTTATAGATCACAGAAACTCTTCCTCTTTTTTCCAAAAACTCTCTCCAATTTCAGTGCCCCACCCTCCCACCATCCTAGTCTATCAACATATATTAAATGAAGACATAGGACCATGTAGCATGAAGGTATTTCTGTTTGTTTGTTTCCTTTTTTGGAATGAAAATATAGTACACAGAATTGAGATAATCATTCTTATCCTATAGTAGACTTGGGTAATGATCATCCACTTTTATTGTATTAAATAATACTTCCTTTTTTGTTTCTTTCCAAGATCCCACTCCCACAAAAGCATAACTTTAATATATGTAATATAGGACTTTCCCACTATCTTCTAAGTGTTTGGATACAGTTATATACTTAAAATGATATTGCATTATTTCTTGTGGTTGTTTAATCCATTTAAATCATTTTGTGCTTTCAATATTCTAATTTTCTATTGATATGCAGTAATAGACACTATATGCCCTCTAAGCCTTGCTATCACCCAAGCATGAATATGCACAACTTACCACACCCAGAAGTGAGAATGCTAGATAGCATGGAACTTATTTTCACCAGATAGTAAAATTGTTTCCCAGAAAATTTTATACTCCCATCAACAATGCCCTTGGGTTTTCCAGTTTGCCATATCCTCACTAGGACCTTCCAAATTTTGCCATTCTGAAAAATGCAAAGTGTTCTTTAGCTTTAACTTGTATTTCCTTGATGCATAGTGAGAATAAATATCTCTTCAAATGCTTACTGGTCTTGCTGTTTTCCATCCTTCTGAATTATTAGTTGTTTTCTAATTTTGTTTCTTAAGTAACTTACTGCTAAAAGGGTTCCTTAAATATTCTAGATATCTGGCTGGGCTTGGTGGCTCACGCCTGTAATCCCAGCACTTTGGAAGGCCAAGGTGGACAGAACACGAGATTAGAAAATCGAGACCATCCTAGCTAACATGGTGAAATGCCATCTCTGCTAAAAATACAAAAAAAAAAAAAAAATCCAGGCATGGTGGCAGGTGCCTGTAGTCTCAGCTACTTGGGAGGCTGAGGCAGGAGAATTGCTTGAACCCAGGAGGCAGAGGTTGCAGTGAGCTGAGATCACGCCACTGCACTCTAGCCTGGGTGACAGAGCAAGACTCCATCTCAAAAAAAAAAAAAAAAACAAACAAACAAACAAAAAAAAAACATATGTGTGTGTGTGTGTGTATATATATATATATATATATATCTTCTAGATATCTATCTATCTCATACCTTATTTAGAGATTACAGATATCTTCTTCCTATGTATTACCCTTCTGTATGCTTTTCTAAGGTTGTCTTTGTTAAACAAAAATCTTTGTTAAACAGCAATCAGAGCTTTCCATTTTTTAGTGGTGTCAGATTACAATCAGGAAATATGAAAGGAGTTAAGTCCTAAGCCTGATTTCAGAAGCATGCATACCCTTGAATCTCCTTTCATGTTCAGCATTTTTAAAGAAGATGAATACCAAAATATGTAATTCTTATGTATCAGCTTGAAGGACAATGAACAGCAATCTAAATAAATAAGTAAATTATTGTCTCATGACATCAACTGAAAAAGAAATGGATGGCTATAAGCATGTTTGATGCAGAGTGACAGGGCTTATCACAGGACAACAAACAAAAAAGACATTTTACTTGACTTTACAATTCCTGTATGTGAAACAGGAAGTTCCAGATCACTTCCTTAAATTTTAATAAATCTCTTTTTGTGTAGTTGCTGTTTTTGGTTTTTACCTATGAAAACTATGATGAATATCACACTAGACATAATCATGAAGGAGATGTTTCATTTAGTGTCCTGAGCAATGAAAAAGAACTTGGATCTTTAATTTTCAAAACTTAAAAAAATTATTTTGGGACAAGAGAGTTTTGAAATATATTAAGCACTTCTTTGTCTTAAAGCACACACCAAGTGGGTCCTTTGGTTTAGTGTGCTTTAGGATGAGCCCCACATATTATATTTGGCTGGCACACGATGTCATTTGAAGAAGTCACCAAAGGATGCCTTCGCCAACAGTAAATGATTGCACACCGCTGCTTTCTGAATTAATTCACAGGATAGTTACAATTTTTCTGCCTCTATCCTCACTGCCAGACTGGGAAAAATCACTCCTTTCTCCCTCAGTTTCCTCATTTGTAAAGCAAAGATTACAGTAGTAGACTGGATTTATATATAAAGCGTTCAAGCAGGTCTGCTGATATTTTTTTTTTTTTTTTTTTTTTTTTTTTTTTTTGAGACTGAGTCTGGCTCTGTCGCCCAGGCTGGAGTGCGGTGGCCGGATCTCAGCTCACTGCAAGCTCCGCCTCCCGGGTTCACGCCATTCTCCTGCCTCAGCCTCCCGAGTAGCTGGGACCACAGGCGCCCGCCACTTCGCCCGGCTAGTTTTTTGTATTTTTTAGTAGAGACGGGGTTTCACCGTGTTAGCCAGGATGGTCTCGATCTCCTGACCTCGTGATCCGCCCGTCTCGGCCTCCCAAAGTGCTGGGATTACAGGCTTGAGCCACCGCGCCCGGCCAGGTCTGCTGATATTAAACACGATGTTAACCACTATATATGAACCAGCTATAAGCTATATTTTATTATTAATAATATAATTGTGTTTTTTTGGTATGCCTGTAATTGTGAGCATTCTATGTAAGATGAAACCAAGTCACCTGTGTGTCATTTGTGCACACTCTGTAATAGGGTGATGTTGGGCAGAATGTATATACATGTCTGTATGTGTGTATATGTATACCCAAACCCATTAGGAAGTGACTAGTATTATTATCTTTGTTTTACAGATGACATAACTAAGGCGGAAAGAAGTAATTGCTCATGGTCTGACAGTGAGGGGAACTGGTGGGGGAGACATAAGAAAACTATAGCTATCAGGTATATAAATAAAGTAGTGGTCTGCTGTCATTTTCACCCTCACACATGTACACATACATAATACATATATGCATGTGTATGTGTATTTATTTTTTGTTTTAGTTTTAGGGTCTATGTTGGGTTCTGAACCATTGTGAAAGTTTGGTGAGAGCCTCCCATATAAGTGAGGTGTTAACATGGCTAATTAAGAAATGATGTTACTGAGATTGCACTTAGCCAGCCCCAAAGAAGTTTAGCTCCAATAGCTTCCATTTCACTTATCCAATCAGTTCCACTACCCCAATATATGATTACCCATTTATGACATAATAAATTACAAACTTTCACTGTCCCATCTATTACAGATAATGGTTATAAAATATAATGCTCTCAAATCATTAAGTTCTCCTTTTGCTATTACATTGTCATTATAGAGAGACCCTTTTGGAGAGAGAACTTATTAAAGGCGTAGAATTTAGGGAGCTATACAATGCAATCTTAAGCTAATATAGTCAAACTGTATAATAAAACCATAAAATCTACCACGAACCAGAGTTTAATAAAGTTTTCACTCTAATCTTCTTAGCAAACTTGTTTGAGTCCTGAGAGCCTAACGTGATAAAAGGACACTCTGAGGACATTTATTCATCCTGCATTAAATGGCATATTTCTAGTCACACAGAAAAGATTTTTAGAAGCCCTTCATAAAACTAGCCAGTGATACCAGCTGACAAGGAATGAAATCTGAGTTTAAGTGTTCTCCTTCTTCTTAAATCAGTTGGTTGTATCTAGATATCACTGTCCATATGTTCAATAAGATTAAGTACTTTTATAAAATGTCTGGAAAGAAAACTATAGTCTGTCTGAGAAAAGAGGGTTCTGAAAAACAGATATGGTTATCTCCTTCTAAAGACAAAACAGCAAACCTATGAGCCATTAACAAAGCCGGTTTTCCAGACAGCTGTTGTCTCAACAATATTCGAATATTGCCCAAGGCTCTAATCTCAGCTCAAGCTACTTTTGGTATCTGGACTTGGAAAAAAAAAAAAAATCCAAGTGTTAAATGAGCCTCCATTTCCTCTAGTCATATGTCCAACCTTAGTCTTCTTCCTGTACCTGGGAGGCGGGATGATTCTAAGGTAGGCAGGGCTACATTAAGCATGTGTATGGTCAATCACATAGAAATGACAGTAAAGGAATCTCTCATCCACACACTGCACATACTATAACCAAAACAAGTAGCCCCAGTGATTATTTCCCCATGCCTTCACCAAGAGGCAGGAAAAAAAAAAAAAAAAAAAAGCTTAAAATTTTATTCTCCTTCCATGTAACGGATGAAGACAATTTTAAGACAATAAATATACAAGAAATAGAAGCCAAAGCTACAAAGGATCTAGCATAATTCCCAGACTTCCAGTACAGAGTTTATTAGAGAAAAAAAAAATACTTGATTCTAAGAGATTCTAATGTAGTGGGTCTTACTGGTAATCCTCCAGTAGGGAGTAGAAGAACCATATTATGCAAAACACTTGTCTAGCAGACGTTCATTAGCATGGTCATTATATTTAGGGTCATATGGTTGTAAGTTGGAATGTTTAAAGTCAAGTATAGACTTTTAGTTTGCTTAAAATAAGCCAATACTCACTGAGATGAACATGAAGATTAACGATTTTAGGGAATTTGAAAAAAGAAGGTGGATCTATTTGAGCCATATCATGCTATAAAAGTGCTGGCCTTATATAATTCTGAGCAAAACCACTCAGGCTCCATGCAGCAGATTCCTCTGCTTCCACATTTTGGAGTCCCTCAGTCAAGCTCTGGCCTCACCCACAGCTCAGACCCATCTGAAACTTGATGCTGGCAATGCTCTGTCAAGGATGTTTGGAGGATCTTCTCACTTTCTTTTAGGGACCTTATCCAAGATCATGGAGCTCCCTCAATCCATGTGTAAATTTAGCCCAGAAGTATGAATGAAGTCTCCAGGATAGTCCTCATCCTGCCAGTTCCTCTCTCAGCTGGTTTGTTGCTGAGGTAGTTCTCAATGCTTCTTAGGAGGTCCTGGAGATTTGGCCCTCAGCATCTACAGTGGCAACCTCGAAAACACACATGTATAATGTTTTCCCTGTATTATTCTCCCCGCTCCCTAATTTCTGTTTCCTAAGGAAGCCAAGGCATTGTTACAAGCTCTGATTTCAAGAGAAAACTACAATATCTCCCCAAGCCTTTGTTCTGCCTTCTGCCTCAGGTTATCCATGCGTGGTTGCAGTAGCAAAAAACAAGCAGGTTACAGCAATCTATGTCTGCATACTACTATCATTTCTGGGTTCCAAGTGATTGTTTGTAATCTTGTTGAGATGGTACTCTGGTTATAAGCTGTTTTTAAATAAAATTTAGCATCTATCATATGTCACCCATGTTGCTACCCATTTTATATGTTATTATTATTCAGTTGTCATAATATCCCATGAGTTATATCTTAGTTTCATTTTATAGACAACAAAACTGTGATTCAGAGAGTGGAAATAACCTATCTGACATAACCAAACTCATAAATAGCTTAGTCAGGATTCAAATTCAGGACTGTATAGCTCCAGACCCAATATTCTGTAGACTTCTTAGGAGAAAAACACAATGATTTTAAGTGAATGAGATGGCTTATGTTGTCTGTTAGGTTTCACCAGGAACCTAATAATTTTTTCTAATTGTCAAATGTCTCTTAAAAATCTGTTCTACCTTTGTCTGGATGTAGGGTGCTGATTTATCTCAGCATATGTGAAATCAGAGCTAGGATAGCTGCCAACAGGTAGAATTAATCCTCGTGAAAGAGAGAGAAGTTTTCCTGGTAGACATGCTACAGGATGATCCAGATGGCTTCAAAGTGATTGCCTGATTTCTGTGATATTTGGCACATACTTTCTATAGCTGCTGCTATAGCAGGTCCTGATCAGAAGAGGTAATTCCTATCAAACAGGATTCTAAACAACCAATCTAATATGCCACACAAATTTGTATTTTATTTGTATTTCACACAAATTTGTGTTTTACAGTGGCTGTTTGGGTTTATTCCATTATGTTACCTGAATAGTAAGAGAAAGAAATAAGGTTTTTGTTTTTTTTTTTTCTTTCTCCTTTTAACACTATATCCTTCCAGAAATATTTGAGTAACTAAATGTGATGCTAATTCCAGTTTAGCAAAAAGGGACCCGGGGCCCAGGAAAGTTGCAAAATTTGTTCAAGGTCTGAAGCCTAAATTCTGGCAAACTGAGGCTGAATCTGATTCCCAGGTCCGCGAGCTTATACATTGATTAAAATAGACACATAACTGCTTGTAAACAGCATAATCTGTATAAAGTCAGCAACCTCACCTGTGCACACTGTTGCACGTCAAACATCCATCACAGAACCTGGCAAATGAAGACTCTCAACAAATCAGTCTTCAATGACTGAATGAAGGTCAAATAGGAGCTGTACGCAAAATACCAACAGTGTTTCCAAGCTGTTCTGGGAAGAAAACTACATCTACATATGTCTTTAATCTCTGAGTCTGGAAGAGCAATATGTGGTTGTTTTTCAAGCAGATCCTCCAAGGGAGCAAGGCAGTACTTTTTATGAATACCAGATTCCCATTGAGCAGTACTCCTCAAAGTGTGATCCCCAAAAACGCAGCCTTGGCATCATCTGAAAACTTGTTAGAAATGCAAATTATCAGGCTCCACCTAAGGTCTACTAAATCAGAAACTCTAGAAATGGGGATCCAACAATCTGTGTCTTAACAAGCCTCCGAGTGATTCTGATGCATGCCAAATATGAGACTCCTTGCCATAGATTACCGTTGTCCCATGTATCCTTGAGGGATTGGTTCCAGAAATTCCAGAGGACACCAACCTCTACCAGTGCTCAAGTCCCTTACATAAAATGGTGAAATATTTGCAGATAACCTATGCCTATCCTCCAATATACTTTTAAAAACTCTAGATTACTGATAATACCTAATACAATGCAAATGCTATGTAAATAGTAGTTATACTCAATTGTTTAGATAATAATGACAAGAAAAAGGGTCTGTATATATTTAGCATAGATATTTTCCTTTCCAAAATTTTCTGTCAGAGGTTGGTTGAACCCACAGATGCAAAATCCACGGATTCAGAAGGCTGACTGTACTACAAAATCACTCTCTAAATTATAACTTGGAGTATGAAGCCACCAAAAATAAATCATGGTTAGGATATGGGAATCAAATTAGCACTGTAAGATTTAAAGGGATTTTAAGGTATGTGCGCAAATGCTCGTAGAACTCAAAAGGTTATGCATGGTAAAATTTTCAGGATACTTGAAATCCAAGAGTAACTTCTAGTTATATGATATCAAATTATGCAGACAGTAACAAACAAATGGAACCCTAGCCATCAATCAGCACACACAGTCTCCTACCCTAATCCAGCCACAGAAGGCTCAACCCCCTACACTCCTCCTAACACAACCTAGACTGTAACCTAGCTGCTGCCCAAGTTTGGAATGCATCCAATGTGGTAAAGATGAGAAATACTATTGACTTTCATAATAAGAATTCCATCTTTCTTTTCAGTTTGCTGTCCTTTCTAACTAGATTGCTATAGCGCAAGCGAATTTTTAATATATATCTCTAATATTTGCTAATTTTTTAACAATAAAGAGACACACCAGTTCATGTCTTTCCATAGACAACACTTTGGCTACAATTTAATAATATTATTGTGTGTATTCCATATCTTTGTATGCACACTTTTAAAGAATATAAGCTTCTTTTTTATTTACAGTTGTAAACACATTTGTTTGAAAAAAATTGAACAGATTTGATCAAAAATATTTTTTAAAGATTTTAATAACAGAGATGCTATCAAATGACTAGATTTAGGAAGCAAGCTTCTGACTGCTGTTTCCTTTATTTTGACACTTCATACTTGTAATAAACTAAATAGTGTGCCCCTAAAATGTACATGTTGAAGGTCTAACCCTAATATTTTGGTGACAGGGTCTTTAGGGAGGTAATTAAGGTTAAATGAGCTCATAAGAGTGGGGCCCTAATCCAACAGGATTGATGTCCTTATTAGAAGACAAAGAGACACAGGAACTCATGTGCACAGTGGAAAGGCCATGTGAGGACACAACAAAAAGGAGGCCACCTGCAAGCCAAGGAGAGAGGCCACAGGAGAACTGATATGGTTTAGCGCTGTGTCCCCATCCAAATTTCACGTTGAATTGTAATTCCCAATGTTGGGGGAAGGTCCTGGTGGGAGGTGATTGGATCGTGGGGGCGGACTTCCTTCGTGCTGTTCTCATGACAGTGAGTGCATTTTCATGAGATCTGGTTGTTTTAAAGTGTGTAGCACTTCCCCCTTCACTCTTTCTCTCCTGCTCCTCCATGGTAAGATATGTCTGCTTCCCCTTTGCCTTCCACCTTGAGTATAAGTTACCTGAGGCCTCCCAGCCATGCTTCCTGTATAGACTGCAGAACTGAGTCAATTAAACCTCTTTTCTTCATAAATTACCAAGTCTCAGGTAGTTTTTAATAGTAGTGCGAGAACAGAGTAATACAAAAACCAAAGCTGCTAACACCTTGATCTAGGACTTTTTGTGTCCAGAACTATGAGAAATAAATTTCTCTTGTTTAAACCACCTAGTCTGTGGAATTCTGTCATGGCTGCCTAAGAAAACAACTATTTTTATTTATTAATTCATTCAACTAAGATTACTGAATGTATCTGTGCCAGAAATCACATCCTACTAGGTTCTCATGCCACTTACATAAGTCTGCTAGTCTCAGCTCCCTTCCAAAGTCATGGGAAAAAAGAGCAAAGAAATAGTTAATGAATGTTTAGCATCTTTTTTAAATTATTATTATACTTTACATTCTAGGGTACATGTGCACAACGTGCAGGTTTGTTACATATGTATACATGTGCCATGTTGGTGTGCTGCACCCATTAACTCGTCATTTACATTAGGTATCTCTCCTGATGCTATCCCTCCTCCCTCCCCCCTCCCCACAATAGGCCCCTGTGTGTGATGTTTCCTTCTTGTGTCCAAGTGATCTCGTTGTTCAATTCCCATCTATGAGTGAGAACATGTGGTGTTTGGTTTTCTGTTCTTGCGATAGTTTGTTGAGAATGATGGTTTCCAGCTGCATCCATGTCCCTACAAAGGGTCCCTACGAACTCATCCTTTTTCATGATTGCATAGTATTCCATAGTGTATATGTGTCACATTTTCTTAATCCAGTCTGTCACTGATGGACATTTGGGTTGATTCCAAGTCCTTGCTATTGTAAATAGTGCTGCAATAAACATACGTGTGCATATGTCTTTATAGCAGCATGATTTATAATCCTTTGGGTATATACCCAGTAATGGGATGGCTGGGTCAAATGATATTTCTAGTTCTAGATCCTTGAGGAATCACCACACTGTTTTCCACAATGGTTGAACTAGTTTACAGTCCCACCAACAGTGTAAAAGTGTTCCTATTTCTCCACATCCTCTCCAGCACCTGTTGTTTTCTGATTTTTTTTTTTTTTTTTTTTTTTTTGAGATGGAGTCTTGCTCTGTCACCCAGGCTGGAGTGCAGTGGTGCACTCTCGGCTCATTGCAAGCTACACCCCCCGGATTCACGCTATTCTCCTGCCTCAGCCTCCTGAGGACTACAGGCGTCCGCCACCACGCCCAGCTAATATTTTCTATTTTTAGTAAAGATGGGCTTTCCCCATGTTGGCCAGGATTGTCTCGATCTCCTGACCTCGTGATCCGCCTGCCTTGGCCTCTCAAAGTGCTGAGATTACAGGCGTAAGCCACCTCGCCTGGCGTTTCCTGATTTTTTAATGATTGCCATTCTAACTGGTATGAGATGGTATCTCATTGTGGTTTTGATTTGCATTTCTCTGATGGCGAGTGATGATGAGCATTTTTTCATGTGTCTGTTGGTTGTATGAATGTCTTCTTTTGAGAAGTGTCTGTTCATTTACTTTGCCCACTTTTTGATGGGGTTGTTTGTTTTTTTCTTGTAAATTTGTTTGAGTGCTTTGTAGATTCTGGATATTAGCCCTTTGTCAGATGAATAGATTGCAAAAATTTTCTCCCATTCTGTAGGTTGCCTGTTCACTCTGATGGTAGTCTCTTTTGCTGTGCAGAAGCTCTTTAGTTTAATTAGATCCCATTTGTCAATTTTGGCTTTTGTTGCTGTTGCTTTTGGTGTTTTAGACATGAAGTCCTTGCCCATGCCTATGTCCTGAATGGTATTACCTAGGGTTTTTATGGCTTTAGGTCTAACATTTAAGTCTCTAATCCGTCTTGAATTAATTTTCGTATAAGGAGTAAGGAAAGGATCCAGTTTCAGCTCTCTATTTATGGCTAGTCAATTTTCCCAGCACCATTTATTAAATAGGGAATCCTTTCCCCATTTCTTGTTTTTCTCCGGTTTGTCAAAGATCAGATGGCTGTAGATGTGTGGTATTATTTCTGAGGGCTCTGTTCTGTTCCATTGGTCTATATCTCTGTTTTTGTACCAGTACCATGCTTTTTTGGTTACTGTAGCCTTGTAGTATAGTTTGAAGTCAGGTAGCGTCTTAACTGTGACTCTTCACAAGTCCAGAGAGTAACTTGAAGTGATTGTAAGAGGGCATGTCACCCACACTGGTGTTTAAGGACAAGTTTCATGAATAATGGTGGCCTAAGCTAAGACTCAAAGAATGAGTAAATGGGAATTATTGTGAGTGAAAGGATAGGTGTTGAGAATAAATAATCACAGTGTTAAGAAACAGCACTGTGAATACACCTTGTAATCCTAAATACTAGGAGGGATGGATGAGCATGATGGGAAAAAGCTGGGTAGGAAAACACTTTGTTATGTCAGCAATCTTTGACTTAATCCTGTTATAATGGAGCAGGCCTACACCAGGGTTTCCCAACCTCAGCACTATTGACATTTTGAGTTTCATAATTCTTTGAGGTGGGAGTCAAAGAGTTATAATGTTTAACAGCATCTATGACTTCTTCTTACTAGCGGCCAATGGCATTCTCAAGTTATGACGAACAACAAAAAAAAAATCTCCAAATACTTCTAGATGCCCCCATTTGGGGACCATGGAGAAAGGAGAATTAACTCTGGTTGAGAACCACCGCCCTAGATAATCCATAAAATACAAACTAGAAATAACATGGGTAAATTTGCATTTTATCTAGATTGAGGAGCTCTATAACATAATAGTTTACAAACAAAAACTCTGAAGCCAGTGTGCCTGGGCTCGACCCTGGATGTGACACTTACTAGTTGTGCAAACTTGTAAAAGCTACTTAACTTTTGTGCCTGGGTATTTTCACCTATACAATAAGTTTTTTTTAAATTTTATTGTTATATTTTTTATTTTTTTGAGACAGTGTAGATCTGTTGCCCAGGTTGGAGTACAGTGGCACAGTCTTGGCTCACTGCAACCTCTGCCTCCTGAGTTCAAGCAATTCACATGCCTCAGCCTCCCAAGAAGCTGGGATCACAGGTGCATACCACCATGCCTGGCTAATTTTTGCATTTTTAGTAGAGACAGGATTTCACCATGTTGGTCAGGCTGGTCTCTAACTCCTGGTCTCAAGCAATCCGCCTGCCCACACCTCCTAGACTGCTGGGATTACAAGCCTGAGCCACCTCACTCTGTCTTTGAAATGAGATCCTAACAGTATAGCTAGTTCAGAGAGTTGTTGCGAGGTAAAATGAGTTAAGATATATAAAGGGTTTATAAGAGTGCTTGAGAGTAAGTGCTATGCAAATGTCTGTTAAATTAATAAAAGAGGTTTGTGAAGAGACTGGAAATAAGGAGAACAGACCACAGGCAAAGACGTATGTTAAATTTATAATACTCAAACATTGAAGCCTTCTTCAACACTCTTAGCAGAATGTAGTTTTACTCTCCTTTGAATTCACATTGGCTTCTGATTACTATGTTGTTATAGTTTACCTTGCACTGTAGGTTATTATGCAATTGTCACATAACCTTTGCATCCATCCATAGTGATTTATTTATAGCATATACCCAATAAATGTATCTTAAAGAATAGAGAAAAATAGTATGCCCAATAGCAGGCTTCTCTACTAAAGGTAGGTTTCAATTTTTCAAGATGTATGAATGCCCCAGCTCATTTTAAGTACAGCACCAGAGGGATGTAATGAGGCCTTGGATTCTAATTGTTCTTTTCTTCACTCCTGCAGCAAACAGAACTCTAAGATGCCCCAATGACTCTCACCTTATGAAAGCTCTTCCCCTTTCAGTGTGAGCAGAGTCTATAAATACGATGATGTATTATGCCTATGATTATGTTACATTATATGACCAAAGAAAAGAGATTTTTCAGTCAGGCTTAATCTAATCACATGAATCTAATAACTTGAAAGCAGAGTTTTCTCCAGCTAGTGGCAGAAGTGGATGCCAGGGAGATTGAAAACCTGAAATGTGAGTTGTCCTGGCTGGCTTTGAGGATGCGCAGAGCCACGTGGAAGAACCTGAGAGTAACTTCTAGGAACTAAGTCTGACCTTCTGCCAACAATCAGCAAGAAGATGGTACTTCAGTTCTACAATTGCAACAATTCTACAATTCTACAATTATGCCAACAACTTAAATTAGCTTGGAAGTGAATTATTTCCCTAAACTCCAGGTTAGAGACTAGTCTGGCTAACACCTTGATTTTGGCCTAGGGGACTGGGAGCAGAGAAACTAGTCAGGCTTACTCGTATGACCTCCAGAACTGTGAGGCAGAAAATAGATGTTTTTTAAGCTGCTGAGTTTGTGGTAATTTGCTATGCAGCACTAGAAATTAATACAATTCCTTTAGGAACCGATGTGTTTTTATCTTAACTGGGATTCTGTTCAGAAATATTATCTAAAATATAGATCCACTTGTTTACACATCTATTCTATGATGCATGTGTGTAAGGTAATATCCATTCGAATGATTTCAAAAATAATTGCAAAAACCACCAGCAATACAACACTGTGGATAAATCTCATAAACATAACATTAATTTTAAAAAAATACAGGCACAGAATACTCATCATAGAATTCCATTGCTACAACACAAAGAAAACAAGCAAACCTATAGTATGGTGCTCATGGAATGTGTATATAGTTGCCAAATGTATAATAAAGAACAATAAAGTGATTAACAAAAACTCAGGATAGTGGTTACCTTTAGGAGAGAGAAGGCAGTAATACTGGAATAGACACAGTCAAGGGTAGAGCCGCAGCCTCTGTGGTACTGGCAACGTGCTATGTTGTGACTTTGGTAGTAGTTTTATGTGTATTTTCCTCGTGATTATTTACTAACAAAGTTTTTTATGCCCCTTTTATATATCATATTTTTAAAATATTTCAAATCCAATAAAAACCTGCAGGGCATCGTGCTGCTTCATTTTATTCTAATGCATATAGTTGGAGGCTCATGAAAGCATCAAGAAGGAAAATGCATGGGAATCACCATGCAATGGCTGTTGCAAGCCCAGAGCCCTGGCGCTTCTGTAGACAGAAATGCACCTCTTCTGACACATCTGACATACCTTCTTTAAAACCTCCATATCTTTTCTTATGGACTCTGGAGTCATGAAATGGACTATTTTCTCCCACTTTTATTTACTTCGTTAGTGTTTTTTAGGAAAGAGTCACCATCTTTTGAAGAATGTAAGTTACTTACATGTGAGTAAGGCTCTGATTTACCATTTCTGCTATTTTCTTGAATCATCTCATTTGCTTCCTGTTCTTTGCTTCTACCGAGAAGTCAGGTAAAATTTTGTCAAGAATGGTGGTGCTAATGCATTCTGCACTATTACTTTACTGATGTGCTGGCCCCTTTTATATCAATGTGACTGGGCAGAGCAATAATAAAGACAAACTGCTGATTGCTTTGTTCCTTCCCTAAACCAGTCCCCTTGATACTTGAAATAGTCCTTCTCTACTCCGTATGCCTATCAGATATTTTTTCCTCTTAATAATGTCTATAGTTGGAACTTCATTGCTGTTAAAGACATTTACTATCAGAGGGTCCAAGCTATTTGGCAGGAGAGAGAGTAGCTATCATTAACTCTGACATCCCGAGCTGAGATTCAGGTTGGATGGATAAGAGCTTAGACTATTCCATATGATTTCAGCGAAAGAAATGGAAAAAGATGACTTTATTTTAAACTTACAGATACATGGGTATGGGTTGCTAAGGAGGTTCTGAAATAAAACAAAAATAGTAGGATTTGCAATACCTGTAAAGCCTAAACACATTCTGATTCAACCTTAACTACACTACAATATAAGCCAATACTGTACAATGCAGGCCCTGTTCATCTCTATCTCTAAGAGGACTCAATGAATTTCTTTGATGCCCCTCTAATTTACTGTACATCGCCTCATTCCCTTTGCCCATTTAAATTCTACCAATCCTTCAAATTCTAGCTCATGACTTACTCCCCAACCCAAACTCTTTTTCAAACATATCAACATACCGTTATTTCTTCTATAAACTCTTACCACTCTTTAATTGTACTCCATTTAATTGGCATCATACCATGTTACACTTGTTACAATAAATCATCACCTTCTCTAAAAGGAAAACATTTCTTTTTCTAATCATGTGCATCATTTGAGGACATGATAGGTGCTGAAAAGGGAAACAGTAGACAGTCAGGGGACCCTTCAACTTTTAAAAGCAGCTTTTTGTTGGAGGGAAAAATAACCTCATCCAACCTTAAAACTATAAATTATAAAAATGCAAGGGAAACATGATTGAGCCAAGTGATTCCTGGCACATGTATTAGTGGGTAGTTGGTAGATGGTCAAAAAGTGCTTGTGAATTTGATTGACTGATTTAATATGGGAACAGGAATATGACTAGCTTTCCTGGAAACACACAAAAGGCAGAAGGTTTATTATCTGGGGGACGTGAAAGTAGAAAATGATGAAAACAATGTAAAATCAAATGAGTTATAAATAATCCTCATTTTTAGCAGTGGTTAAGGTGCTTCCCAACTAGAAGTAAAGTCGTGTTATTGTGATAATCATCATCACTATCTTCATCAGCAGCATATATTTAATATATACTCATATGTTTTATATGGTATATCTCATTTGATCTACTCAAAAATCCTAAGAAATAAAAATCACAATTATTGTCATTTTTAAACAAATTGAGATCTGGAGAGGCAGTATACACTTCCTATTGATGCTCCAATGTATTATCACAAATATAGTGCTTAGAACAACATAAACATAAACATACATAAAAAACTTACTGCCTTACACTTCTGAAAATTAGAAATACACACTAGTTTCACTAGCACAAAATAAAGATGTCTGAAGGTCAGTGTTCCGGGGGATCTAGGGAAGAATTTGTTTCCCTGCCTTTTCTAGCCTCTAGAGGTCAATTATATTTTTGAGGTCCTGGTCCCTTTCTCCATTTTCAAGGTCAGCAGACCTCTCCTCTCCTCTCCTCTCCTCTCTTCTCCTCTCCTCTCCTCTCCTCTCCTCTCCTCTTCTCCCCTCCCCTCCCCTCCTCTCCCCTCTCCCCTCCCCTCCCCTCCCCTCTCTCTCTCCCCTCATCTTACTATTATCACATCCTTTTACTGACTCTAACACTGTAGTCATTCAGATAATTCAGAATATCTCCCCACCTCAATGTCCTTAACTCAATCACGTCAACAAAGTCCCTTTGCCATGTAAGGTAACATATTTAGAGTTTCTGGGGATTCGAATATGGGAAAACTAGGGAAGCATGATCTGCCTGCCAGTTTAAATAATTTGACCAGGGTCTCACAACTGGGAGATAGCAGTACTGAAATTTAAACATTTAAATCCAGCCAGGCACCATGGCTCACACCTGTAATCCTAGCATTTTGGGAGGTGGAGGCGGGTGGATCACCTGAGGTCAGGAGTTCAAGACTCACCTGATCAACATGGAGACACCTCATCTCTACTAAAAGTACAAAAAATAAGCTGGGCATGGTGATGCACACCTGTAATCCCAGCTACTTGGGAGGCTGAGACAGGAGAATTGCTTCACCCAATAGGCAGAGGTTGCAGTGAGCAGAGATTGCACCACTGCACTCCAGCCTGGGTGACAGAGCAAGACTCTGTCTCAAAAAAAAATAAATGAATAAAATAAAATAAAAACAAAAAGATTTAAATACCTTGGCAGTGTATACTACCCAATAAATGAGAATTCTTGTGAATCATTGGTGTTAAATACAGCCAAGAGGAACCTAAATAATGCCAACTCTTCTTATGCAAAGCAGCATTGTTCACTGTGAAGCCTATGAACAAAAAAATTCTCTTTTCTGATTATGACCACTCTGCTAAATAAATATTATGTGAACATAAAATGCTCTTTTCTGATTATGACCATGGTGCTAAATAAATGGATTAAAAATAACCTAGTTTTAACTTGCACCTTCCTCTGAAGAACTCAGTATATTAAAGGATACTATTGAGTTGCTTTCCTTTTAATTCCAAAGATTTACATGGTAGACCTCAATATTACCATAGCTCCTTGAAATATGTTTATCGCTAGCAAATATTGTATACTCATACGTGCGATACTCATGACAACTTTACTCAATAATTAAGATTGACAGGCAACCTTCAAGAATAAGGCCTTAATTTCTTCTCTCATGTTAAAGTGCAACCCAGGTTTATTCAAGGGACAGTTGAAAGTTGTCAATTACATATTCTGAAAGAGGCATAAATAAATTCTTACATTTTAGGCTAAATGTGTCAGTTCAAGGGACTTTTTAGTATGTCATGTCCTTAAAGATGAACCTCATATATACAACCTCATAGCAGATTGGAAATTTGTTCTTCTTTAAATTTTCTAAGTTCTTACAAGCAAGGTTTCAAAACAAAGACAAATTCTTAATAATAGATGCAGATTTTTATTAACTTTTTCTTCTTTCCTCCTCTTCCTTCTTTTTCTCTTTGGCTGCTGAAGAGATCTACTTAATTCCAAGTCACAGCAAGGTCTCTAAAAGCCATAAAGATTCAGACCTTTCCCTCGGAACCTCAGGGTTTCTCGAGATGGGTAACTGCCAAGGCCTATTAGGAGCTGAGCAAAAGAACAGGCACAGTGGTGGTTTGGCAATACATCCAGTACCAATTTGAGGGGGTTGTGCCACTGTGATAGTGCTACAGAAAATTCCTTTTTTTTGCTGTAGGAATTCCCTTTCTCTATCAGCTGAAAGACAGAGGCAGAGATTAAGAGAGGACCAAAGATATTATTTATATTGTGTCTCCAGTGATTTATTTTCAGATGTGTCCAAGATTCTATTATTTCTTAATGAGGGAAACATTTGCAAGAGCATCAGTGTGTTAATGGCTGTGTTATCACTTGATAACGTGGTACTGTCATGTACCAACTAGGCCTATGTTGCTGATCTCAGCAGATATCACCACAAATTATGCCATTAAATAAGCCATCTAGTATTGTTAGCTGCTCTGCTCACCAGTGAAATAGAATTCATATTCTAAATTTTGATGTAACTTACTCCTTAGTCCATACCAAGGAATGTAGCCCTACAGAAAGGGTCAAATGTGAAAAGACCTAAGATCCATATAAGCCATATAAGCCAAGTCAATTATGAAAACAAGTGGCAAAATCACGTGACTGCATTTGAATAAAGAGAGAGTATTCATCATGTGAGACGTCGATCTAAATTCTGAAAAGCAACAAAACAGTTCCCATACCTAGACCTCATAATTGCATAGCTCCATTTATAGATAAGGGGAATGGGAAATTACTAACTGGTATGATTTGAGGACTCAGAAGCAAATAAAGAGAGATGACCCTCTACTTTACCATGGGGTTACATCGAGATAAATCCATTATAAGTTGAGTACACCCCTTCATTTATGATGGTGGTGTCACCTCATTGTTAAGTCAAAAATTACAAGTCAAGCCACCATAAGTGGGGCGTCATCTGTACAACAGTGATTGAGTTTCTCCTATTTAAGAGTAATTGGACATTTGTTCATTCATTCATATAACACTGGTTGAGATTTACTAGCTGAAGTTCTCTTTTTAGACACATAGAATACTACGATGGGCAAAACCAGCACACTCCCTACCCTTAGATTCCTGGCTTTCCCAAGGCCCTTAATAGCAACTATCTCTAGAAGAAGTATGGTTTAAGTCATAGCCAAGTATTAATGAAAGGAATCATTTCCCAATTGTATTTTAAAAATACCAACAACACAAAAACTTTTGGAGTAAGAACACTTAAGAAAGAGACATAAATGTGCAGGAATCTGGAGAATAATGAGCTAGATTTACAATTGTCTAGGCTGAGCTAAAGGCCTTGCACATTCCCTGCCAGCAGCATTTAATCAACAAAGTCAAGCATAGATTTATATGGTAGAACATTTCTTTTAGACTTCCAATAAAGTAGATTGACTGTTAATACAATTCACCAGAAATAAATTAGGAGAATAAAAACAATTTTCTTGCCAAATGTTATGTGTAACCACCAATGGAGCTAAGCCTTCCTAACTGATGACTAAGTGAGGCTAAGAAGAAACCAGTTCACATACATGCAAGGCAATTCATCCCTTAAAAATGGGGCTTAAGTAAAGATTCATGCATTATAACAAATACCAGATTTAGTATAAGCCAGAAGATCATTAAATCATCTTTATCTTTTAGTTTTCTATAATGTTAAGAAGTGCATTTCATATAGATCATAGTTGATGATCCCTCATTAACCTCATGTGTATGATTAGCATAAATATATTACATACCCTAATAAAATCACATAATCAGGTTATCCTACAGCAGTTTGTGGGTTTTAATAAATAAGAGAGAACCTCTGGGGGCCTTAGTGGCACAACAGGAAGGTGTGATTGGAGATTATTGTATCTATTTGCACTCTAAGCATTATATGTAGACTGAATAAAATATGCCTTACATTGTACACACTGTCATATATGTGTGTGTGTGTATGTATGTGTGTGTATATATATATATATATAAATGACTTGGTGATTAATAAAACACATTCAAACTCTCTATTAGCAAATGTCATTGTACATTTTTTCAGTTAGCAAATGTTAAAAGCATAACTATTATACCAAGAAGGGGAGAAATGTTGTTTGGAAATTTTATTCATTGAGATAAAGGACCTCATTTTTCAGAGCATAAAGAATGAATTACAAAGCTGTTTACACATTGAAACTCAACCATAGACATTTACACCATTCACTTAACTGTAGAAGAGAGCCTACTAAAAAAGAGAGAATAAGGAAACAAATAAATATGCTAGGACTGCACAGTTAAACTTTTAAAAATTAAAAGACATTCCAGTGGAGTTTGTAATTGATTTTTAAATATCTGGCACAGCAAATCAGAAAGACTTATCACCCTTTGCACTTGGATTCTTTGATATTTCAGATCGATATGGTTCTTGCGATCTCAGATTGAAGTACAGTCTGATACTGCCTGATAAGAATGAAGCCATCCCCACTTGCAAGTTTCTCCTCTCCTAGAATAAAGAAAAACAATGGAGAGGAGCTTCTGGCACCTGAAGTTTACTGAAGACGACTCTGCTTCAAGAAAAGCTACGTCTAATAAGGGATGGAAAAGAGGAAAAAATACAAATATTGCCAACCCAGGCAATGGGTGGTTAAATAATAAGAGGTCCACATCTGAAACTTCCCAGCCTTTACCAAGAGCCAATATTTGCAATATTTACTCATTTTTAAAGAAAAGTTGGTATAAAGTAAGGAAATAGAAAATGATAAGATTTGAGCAGAAAGGGGAGGGCCAATAGAGGTAATAAAGTCTTGTTGAATTTTTTAAGAAAAAAATGTAACAGAAAAGTGTGAAAATGTTGTAAGGCCAGAAATCCAACTTTTTTGTTCCTGAGATTAAGTTTTGTCCAAAATAGCATTACAATAAGTGATACTTAGTGTTTCAATCCACATTCTAGCTATCCTCATTTTCTTCATTCTAATCAGAAAGAAAATAAAGCATTAGAAACGTAAGGGAAAAATACAAAACCCTCTCCTCCTCCGCAGGTGCCCAGGAAGAGAACCCATGTGGGTTTTTCAGCAGGGGAGATGCACACGTTAATCTGACAGGAGCCAGCAGGAGACCCAGAGATGGTATGTGTGATGTTGCCCTGTGACACCAGGAATCTTACCTCTCCAGAAAATAGCACAGTAATTACTGCAAATAATTACTTTCAGAAACAAAGCTTCTTTGTCAAGGTGGACAAAGACTTGAAAAGTCTCTAAAAGTTTAAAAGTTTTTGCTGCCACAGTGCACATTACCAAAAATCATGAAGTAGAAGGAAAATAAAACAATGGGTTGAATACAAAACAACTTGAAAATTTCAGATTCAAGAAATACTGAAGTCGTTCAGTATAAAGTGGCTCCTCTAATTAAACGCAGCTCTCAAATCACCATAAAGCATGACACAAAATAGTATAATTTCTAAAATAAAATGAAAAAACAAATCAGAAGCCCAAAATACGTAAATTAGGTAGCCCTCAGTATATCAACAATTGTGTCACAAAGCACTTCCATGTAAGGCTACAGCCTCATCTCCTCATAAGTAGAGTTATTTTATCTTTTGATTCTGAACAACTGGTGAGCGGTTGTCCTGAGACACCCTTTCTATCATGTAGATACAGAATTGGGTTGAGCAAAATACATTCCTTGATAGTTCCTGAGTACATCCACCAGCCTAGCCCCAGTGAAGCCTGGCTCTGCATCAATGCTGGGCATGGCTGCCACTATTGAGAGGGAAAGGCATAGAATTCAGAAAGCAATTATCTCTTAGAAATAATGGCACAGATGGTGGCTACATGTATTTTGAAACAATTCCAATACATTTAGGTACCTTATGTGTTAAAGTGACTTGCAAGACTGGTCAGGGTACATCATAATCGTTCCTTATGCTATTTGTATAGGAAATGTCTTCCAAGATATAGAGCAACTCACTTACAACTAATTTTTGGAATGGTACTCACTCATCACTTGAGAAGAGTCTATTTAGATAATAACAGAATGGCTTGGAACAAAAGAAATGATTTAGGATGCTTCCCTGCTGGCAAAGAGTTATACTAATATATCTCGATCATTCATCTTCATTTGAAATGTTCTAATTTCCTTTGAGGAAAACTTTGATATAGTTTCTTTCTTTCTCCTTTAGTTCTAAATATGTACCAAGTTCGTTTTAAAAAATGTAAGGACAGATAAGCAAAGTGAGAGACAAAGCAAGTGGTATCATTAAGATGAATTTACATAGTGCAGGGGCTCTGCCCTAGAGACATCTCACTGGGCAAGTGCTGGGGCTTGATCCTCTTCATGTATTAGCTGAATCATATAAACATGACATTTTAAAGTCAAAACTGATCAAATATTGGCTATTTTATTCATTTCTGCACTAATGAATTAAGATTTTATTAGAAGGGCTCTATTATCCTTCCCAGCCCTGATATTCTGTAGTTCTGAGACCATTCGTGGTGAACTCTAAGTAACTTGGAGAGCCATAGAGATTGTTTTGCACTTTCTGGGGAACAGGGTTAATCAATGCACAAACAACTTTTTCAGAATGCATTCTTTCCAATTGTTCTACACTTATTGATCTTCACTGACACTCGGGATAAGAAGATGAACCCCAGAAAAGTGATCTCTTAGCATGTTTGATTCATACAATAGTGTAATACGGATGTTATTAAACCATCTGCTGTTAAAAAAATTAAAAAGATAACTGGGCCATAGCTTCAGTAGATCTAGAAAACTGTGAAAGAAGGTACTAGAAGTAAGTTTATCATGGAGCCCACGTAAATACATAAAAATTTAAACCCTGAACTAAGGCATGAATGCTTTATGATTAAAGGCAATAGGACTGCAATATTCCTACAACAATAAAGAATTAATAAGGCAGCTATTCTATTGCCAATTAGTAGGAAATACTGTAGATATCTTCCTGAAAAAGAGTGAATCAGGAACATTTTAATATAGGCCATATCTATAAGTGTGCTAAATCAAAAATTACAATGGTGCAGTTGTCATTTTTTTACTCTCATATTGTCCAAGCATGAAGCAATAGGTCATTTGCAGTTGACGTATTTTAAGTCTATTAATCATCAAATTAAAGCAACCATTAAAGCAATAAAAATTAATAATTGGGCATTCAACATGAGCAATTGATTATCAAGATGCGGGCTCTAGTACAAAAAATAAATAAAAGGGAGCAATGCCTATAAAATATAAATATTGGCCTTTTCATCTGGAAAAATCTACCAGAAAAATTACTGAGTTGGATGATCACTCACAGGGGTAAGTGAAAATCAAGGGGAGGCAAGTTTGTTAAGGATTAGTTAAAAATTAGCAGTAAAGTAGTAGTTCTAAAACAAATGATCCTCTGGAGTCTGTGCACTGCCAAATATCAAGGGATAAAATAAGTAAGAAACAGAAAAGAAATAAGTGAGAAATAAAGTGAACCCAAATACCAGAGGGCAAGTATGGCCAAACCAAACCAAAGTCAAAAGTCAAGAGTTCAGGAGATGATCTTAAACTGAAACAGAAAAACAGTTCAGGTTGGTGCTAACACCAATGTGATGGACTTGAATCATCACAGAGAGAGGCTTTTTTGCTCTCTATGAACTAAGCTGAACAATAATGGAGAATAGCACTGGAAAGGGAGATGGAAGAACCTAGAGTAAGACATTTCCTGACTGTACGCTCACTTAAGAAAAACTCAGAGGAAATGTTGGATGCACTGGTTTCTATTCAAAATGAAGTTTAGGCATTTGTAAAAAAAGAAAGACATTATAAAGCTGATCTTTTTTTTTTTTTTTTTTTTTTAATTAAACTTTACTTCTCAACATAAACTTCATCTAAGTCAACACACTTTTGTAAGTGATCATCCCAGCCGTTTAGGTCACCCCTAAAGAACTGAGGGTCCTGGGAATGTAACCATATCAATACAGTCTATTTTATGTTATTGACATAATTTACGTAATTATAAATGGGTGCCCTCTAAAGATTTTTTTAAAGATTTTTAAGATTAGGAAACAAAATAAAGTCAGAAGGAGCTGAATCAGGTCAGTGAGAATCATGTAAGCTGAACCAATTGAGATGTCTATGGTGTTGGCTATTGTTTGTTCTGTTAATCACCAATCCTCTTCAATTAGGACATGAAGAGGATTAATTTTTTCTTGCAAATTGATGTGGATGGTCAGTACAAAGCTGATCTTAACATAAACTTGTTTTATTTATTTTAGCAATTAAATAACTGTTAGAATCACCAAACCAAGAATAATGGTGTAGGAGAATAAACACTTAACATGGGTATTCCAGGCCCATCTCTCAAAGAACATATACTTTTCTGGTCAACTAAGATAGAGACCCTAAATAAGTTTACAAACATGGATCCAGTGAAAACAGAAAGTGATTGACAGATTAAAACAGAGACATTCTGTTATTTTCAACTACAGGAATAAGCACTGTTACTACATAACAAACCTCTGCAAATCTCAATGGTTTAAAAGAGTAATTATTTATTAACACATATATGTCTTTGCAGTTCTTTAAAAGTATAACTGCTAGGACAGAAATAAACAAGTAGGAAAAACAGGACAAAGAAAAATAAATTGTGTTGTGTTCATGCAATGGAATCTGTGTACAGTGAACATGAATGCATTATACTTACAAGTATTAATAAGAAAAAACTTCAAAAAATAACATGAAAAAATTGTTTCAAAGAAACAAATATATTGTGATTGTATTTATATGCTTTAACAACATAAAAAATAAATATTATTTCAGAATACAGATATATGTGATAAAAGTATAAATATCATTTTGATAAATAACAAAGATGTCAGTTACTTTTAGAAGAAGAAGAGAATAAAAGAGGCAATAATTGAGCAGAGGGAGTTAAATGAATCTTTGTTTAATTAAAATATCAGAAGTGTATATGACAAACTATTATGACTCGACAAAGTTGGGTGGTGGTAGGTATTTATTATTATTTTCAGTATACTTTTCTCTATGCTTAAAACACTTCTTGGCTATGCACAGTGGCTCACGCCTGTAATCCCAGCACTTTGGGAGGCCGAGGCTGTTGGATCACGAGGTCAAGAGATCAAGACCATGCTGGCCAATATGGTGAAACCCCATCTCTACTAAAAATACAAAAACGCCGGGTGTGGTGGTGGGCGCCTGCAGAGCCAAGATCACGCCACTGCACTCCAGCTGGGGCAACAGAGCAACACTACGTCCAAAAAAAAAAAAAAAAAAAAAAACAAAAAACACTTCTTAATAAATAAGATGGTAAGTATACAGAAACATTTTTATTCAAAGAACAGTATTATTGACAGAATAAGAAATTTAATTAAAACCGTTAAAGGTGCTGTTAATGAAACTATTTTTTCACTTAGACTGGCACTGCTCTCTATATAGGCATAGCTATTGTTTGTTCTGTGGTAATCAAACACGTCACAGAGTTTTTTTTGGGAGAGAATTCTAAGATGTATAGAGAGCTTAAAATCAAGTACTGAAGAAAATAAATTCCAAGCTGCTCCAGATGTCCTCAGTTTGAATAACATTTTAATGAAAAATTGTGTGTTGGCTAGAGCCTGAAGCAAGAAAGGATGGTTGAATGGATTTGCATCATGACTCTAAATAAATAAATAAATCGGTGCGGTGGTGTCTGTCCCCGTGCTTTTATTTTAACAGATATTTTAAATTTAAATATAACTATAAACTAAACAGGATGCTTCAGATGAGGCAAAACTCTGTCATCTGTACAATTTACTGTGAATATTGAGAAAATACAATGGCTATCAGGCTATTAAAGAAACAAGGAAACAAGATTATGTTCTTTTTTTTTTTTTTTTTCTGAGACGGAGTCTTACTCTGTCACCCAGGCTGGAGTGCAGTGGCGCGATCTCGGCTCACTGCAACCTCCGCCTCCTGGGTTCAAGAGATTCTCCTCCCTCAGCCTCTAGAGTAGCTGGGATTACAGGCACCCAGCACTATGCTCGGCTAATTGTTTTGTATTTTTAGTAGAGACTGGGTTTCACCATGTTGGTCAGGCTGGTCTCAAATGATCCGCCCATCTCAGCCTCCCAAAGTGCTGGGGTTACAGACGTGAGCCAACGCACCCGGCCGAGATTATATTCTAAATTCTTAGCTTTGAGAAAACACCACATTCTAATATATGCTTTATGTCAAATAAAAACTTTAAATATAGTATACTCTACTTATTCTCAAAAGTGTTTGGATCTCTAAGGCAGGTCTTAAAACATGAGTGAAATATCATAAATATAAGGCATAATATGAGCAGCATTCCCTGAAGAGGTCCTGTACAAAATCTTCTCCTCTATTGGCTGGTCTCAGCTCTGAAAATCCCTTCAAGCTATCAGTACCTTCGGGATTGGTGGTGGTAGAGTGAGGAGACCCCTGAGAGGAAATCTCTGTTCTACAAAAAAAAAAAAAAAAAGCAAAGTCTAATGCAAGTAGGAAAAAGAGAAATACTTGGAAAGGGTGCTAGAGAAGGGGAATAAAAACAAAGGTGCTCTTGTAATGATGAGGTCAGAACATTTCAGAGGGGAAAGATAGCACAAGTATTTAACTCACTCAAGGAGTACAGCAACCATCTATAGTTACTTCTGCCACTAAGGAAGAGGGTTAATTTCCTGCAGGATGGATGACCCTATATCCAGCACAACAGGTTACTTTAAATGAGAAATTACAAGGTTTTAGCTGGAGATGTGAAAATTGCTAAATTGCTTTCCATAAGAAAAAAACAAATAAATAAGGAATTTATGGGTGGAGAAAGTCTAGTCGAGACTGGAGTTCAGGGGTTGGGAGGCCCAGAGGCTTGCAGAATCATGAAGAATTTGGAAGCAAGATCTAAAACAGGACTATGAAAGCTCTTCGTCTCATTATTTTGACACCAACAGGTTTGCCCTGGAGGAATCTGTGTGTTTCATAAGAGCTATTTAGCCAGAGAAGTAGCAAGTCTTTATTCCTCAGTGATCCTATTTGTGTACCTCACTTTTTGCCCCCCAGCTGCTGGTTCTGTATCCATGTGTGCACCTTCTCTTTCATTTGAAACCACAATAAACAGTGAGAATATTCCAGCCAAAGGCTTATATTGTTTACATATGTAAAAAAAATGGTGTGAATTATTAAAATTGATAACTATTTTAATGTTAAATGCAAGCCCTTACTCAAATTAAAATAAACATTCTGCATAAACAATCAATAAAAAGCTTGACAATGACCAACAGTGCACATATCAAAACATGTCATTCATTAAAAACTGTTGAAAAACTTGATTTTTGAACACATTTAAATTTGGAAAATTTGGCTTGGGAAAACTGACATTATTGTTAAACATAAAGAGCCACAAAACAAAAAACAAGGAGCTGAAATTGATGAAATTTGATATGAATAGAGGTACTAATTTCTGAGATAATTTTTTCTATTAAAGATTAGCCTGTAAAAATCTACCAGTTTTTTAAAAACTCAATAAAAAAATAAAAATGATCAAAATAGGCTGTATAGAAAAGAGATCAATTATAAATACATTTTATTAATTATTTTCTCTATTTTACTGCAGAAAAATACTAAGTAAAAATCCATTAGCATTAAAATAATTCTGATTAAATAATTTTATTCAAAAGTTCTTCAAAAACAGTGAAGTCAAAATATTCTATGCCCAAAGGAAGCCATGAAGGAACATTACCAATTGGAAATTTCTAGGTGTTGGCACAAAGAATGGAGTGATAAGAAAAGAACTTCAAAGGATAGGCATATTTACCACTCACTTTTAAAATGAATTGCTATATATTACTGCAATGAACCCTCTACCACCCCTATCACTTTAAATCTTCAGTATAACATACTATGTCAACAAACGCTTTGCACGAGTGGTATATGAGAGAACTTAAACATGTGAAGAATGTTCCTTATTTGAGTAGATGATGGACAAAGAAGTTAGAAGTAACCTATAGGTAGGTTAAATTCAAAGTAAACCAGAAATTGAAATTAGAAGTGACTGTGAGAAGGAACACTCCTGGGAATTCACAGAAATGTTGGAGAAAGCATTGGATTTCTTATTGGACATAAAATAGGAGATGCAAATCAATTTTACATGCATCTCAAAGGAGAGAGTAATCTCTAATGATGTCATAATTATAGTCGGGACCAAGAAAATCTATCTACTTCCCAAAGTAGACCTAATGGGCTCCAAAAATATAACTATAAAAATAAATAATAGTCCTATTTTGCAAATGTTGCTTATAGCATAGCTACTTTTGGAAGGAAAAATTATAAATTTCTCCATATAACTAAGTCTTTTTCCATATCCCAATAGGAAAACATCATAAATATGTAAGAGTTCTACATTTCTGAAATAATTAAAACTTTACTACTGAGACCACAGCCCATATGAGGATCATAAATAAGCAAAGTAGCTATACAATCTTTGTGTTCAGGAAGAGAACTAAACCCAACAGAGGGTCTTATTAATTTGGTATTTCCTCTTAAACAAAAGAGTGACCTCAGTTTTATCAATATTCAATATCCAGTCCTTTAACAGTGTTATAAGAACACATTTTATGGAGAATGTCTCTTTCGATTTTAAGGTTGGAAGGCTGATATTTTAAGATTTACAAATCTTACATCATATTCTCAAATAGAAATGGTTTTTGTTCTTAGGAAAGATCTCCCTTTGATCTGCTTAGGGGTTCACTTAATTGAACCCTTTAGTTTATACATATATGTAAGAAATAGCTCTTTCAAATTGCTTTTGTTGTTCTTAAAAAACAAATTGAAATAGAGGGACTTGATCTTGGTCTATTAACTTAAGTAGATATCCTCAGCAGAACACTACTTGTAACTACTTCAAGAAATGTTTTTGTTATTGTTGTTTTTTAACTTTTATTTTAGGTTCAGGGGTATATGTGAAGGTTTGCTATATATGTAAATTGTGTGTCACGATGGTTTGGTGTACAGATTATTTTGTCACCCAGGTAATAAGCATAGTACCCAATAGGTAGTTTTTGAATCCTCACCTTTCTTCCTCCCTCCACCCTCAAGTAGGCCCAGTGTCTGTTGTTCCCTATACTCAATATTTAGCTCCCACTTTTAAGTTAGAACATGCGGTATTTAATTTGTGTTCCTGTGTTACTTCGCTTTGGATAATAGATTCCAGCTCCATCCATGTTGCTGCAAAGGACATGAACTCATTCTTTTTTGTGCCTACATAGTATTCCATGACGTATATATCACATTTCCTTTATCCAGTCTATCACTGATATGCATTTTAGGTTGAGTCCATGTCTTTGTTATTGCGAGTAGTGCTGCAATGAGCGTACACGTGCATGTATCTTTCTATTCCTCTGGGTATATAATCTGTAATGAGATTGCTGGATCTAATGATTATTCTGCTTTGAGTTCTTTGAAAAATCATGAAACTGCTTTCCACAATGGCTGAACTAGTTACGCACCCACCGGCAGTATATAAGCATTTTCCTTTTTCCACAACCTAGTGAGCATCTCTTCTTTTTTGACTTTTTAGTAATGGCCATTCTGACTGGCAGGAGATGTTATCTCACTGTAGTTTTGATTTCCATTTCTGTAATGATTAGTGATGTTGAACATTTTTTCATACACGTGTTGGCCATGTGTATGTCTTCTTTAGAAAAGTGATTGCAACAAAAGCAAAAATTGACAAATGGGACCTAATTAAACTAAAGAGCTTCCACACAGAAAAATAAACTATCAGCAGAGTAAACAAACAACCTACAGAATGGGAGAAAATATTTGCAAACTATGTATCTAACAAAGATCTAATATCCAGAAACTACACGGAACTTAAGCAGCAAACAACAACCTCATTAAAAAGTGGGCAAAATCCTGAGGCAAAACAAAAGGAGACCTGTTTTATTAAATTATTAATTTATTTTGTGATTCCCTCTCAAAGAAATCTGGATCTTGTAAAGCATCTCTACATGGGGCATACCTGTGTCTTTTGGAGGAAGAATATGTATGCATATTAGCACCCAAGATTAGATTTTTTCCAAAGACATAATCCTGATGATACTTTCATCTCATGTAATGGAAAAAGTTGTGTGAAGGAATAGGCACGAGCATGGCACAGATGCAAACTAGACTAAGACACAATGAATAACATAATTTAGGGTCCTATAACTCAACTTTCTAAATATACTATAGAAAAGGATGCTTAGTTTATCTGATGAATAAAATCCAATCCACATATTTGTACTAAAAGGCAATAAGGGGCATGAAGAAATTGGGGAAGTTTCTCCAGGAGAATATGTCAGTTTCCTGTGACCGGAGAGGAAATGGAGCTTAGACTAGAGGAGGAAAGAACTTCTGTGTTTCTCAGAAACACAGAAAGTGAGTATATACAAGAACTGAGATGTATGAGTCTCAGGAGACTCCCATTGTGGGGGTTGAGCTTGTCCCCACTAGCACAAGGAAACACTGTAAGAGCTGAGCAGAGATCCTGACAACAGATTTGAACAGGTGAGTTATTATGAGTAATTATGTCTAGGACAAATTTCTAGTTACTCTGTTCATTGTCCAGTACTGCAGCTTTCGTAGTCTTGTTGAAATTCTTATCCTAGTCACATTTGTGCTGTAGTAAAAGAAAGGGAATGAAATTACATTCCTCGAGATCAGGCAATGTCTGAGGTAAAGAGACAGGATTGAAGGAGTCAAATAACCCAGAAGGCTATCTCATATATCAAATTGGGTGGAACAGGTGAGGATAATGCAAATCATAGGTCATGTGTCATCAAAGGCAGCATATCAGAATAACTACCAACGGAGTAGCTTTGCTCACACAAAAGCTTACTCACAGAATCAGCAGCAGTTGAAGCCACTGGTCAGTGACACAGTTAGAAGATATAAGACCAGATCAGAGGAAATGGGTGGTCTTTTTCAGAGCATAGTAGGGTCATTACTCCAGGAAACTTCTAGAAATAAAATAACAATATCATTAAAAGGTGCCACTTTCCCAGAAGGAGATCAAGGATGAATCATTCCCTAACCATTTGGTGGAAAAGAGAAACATAATCTCATTTTTTTTTTTTTTTTTGAGATGGAGTCTCGCTCTGTTGCCCAGGCTGGAGGGCAGTGGCGCAATCTTGGCTCACTGCAAGCTCCGCCTCCCAGGTTCATGCCATTCTCCTGCCTCAGCCTCCTGAGTAGCTGGGACTACAGGCACCTGCCACAGTGCCCGGCTAATTTTTTGTATTTATAGTAGAGATGGGGTTTCACCATGGTCTCGATCTCCTGACCTTGTGATCCGCCCACCTCGGCCTCCCAAAGTGCGGGGATTACAGGTGTGAGCCACCATGCCCGGCCAACATAATCTCATTTTATAATACCAGGCTGGTGAAACAGAAGCAGATGGCTAAACAAGGAAAGGTGAATACAAGCTATCCCTGGATGTGCATTTGCTTTTAACTGACACATCACTCCCACAACAGAACTGAGTACTTCTACAAGGAATGGTCACATTTTACTCTTATCTGACAACTCTCCATACCTCCCCCTTGCCTACCCTATGGGTAATCCTCCTGGATCAGGCATCCATCCCCAAGTGGCCCTTTATACTCAAAACATGAGTTTACTTGCAGCTTTCTCGGTTTTCCAATTATGCTACTCCTTCCTGGGTATTCTTCCAGAGTGCCTTCCCTTTGCTTCAAACTCCAGGGATCCTTGGCTGTAAATAATATCCCTAACAGTAGGGACCCAGCCCAAAGAGAAGAACCCAAACCAAAATCGTAACTGACCCATACCAGAGCTTTCCAAATAAAAAATCTGTGTAATTCCGGTTTTATTATAAATTCATTACTAAACAAATACAATGAATATAAATTCATTACTAAATGTACTGATATAACTAGATATTTTCCACAAAAATCAATTCCAATGACTGTATCTTTAGGAGGTCAGATAGAAAGAAAGTCAGGCAATAGGGCAAGAAGCCCACCAGCACACTGCCATCCATAAAACAGTCTCTTTAAATGGTGATTTCATTCATGAAGAGGGGGTATTTCTACAACTTTTGACAGAAATCTCATTGAATCCCTGACTGAATTCTCAGATTAATTCTAATGCTTAACTTCACAAATATTCTGAGGCAATGTTTTACTCTATATGTTTGCATTTAATTTTGGAGTTAAAAAATCTGATACTTTTTCCTGGATATTGTTTGCACTGGGTTTGCTTTTATTCCTCTTTTCTTCAGCCTAAATGCTCTTGGCTCATTTCCCTCGTCTTTATAGTTATTATTTTTAATGTTCAATCATCCTTATGTCTCTTTTTCTGCGCTCAAATACATTTAGCCACTTTTCAAAGGATGTTATCCATAATTGAATGTATTATTTTTTGTTAGATCAGTGATAAATAATCCTCACCTCAATTATTTAGTTAAGTTCTATGACTCAAAGGGTACAGCATTAAATCAATTTGGTCTTAGAATGAATTTTTTTTAAAGAAATCTACTGATATCTAGTATACAAGAAATACTTTTATAGAATACCACTTCTAAGAAAGTGTTAGCAACAAACACCAATGCCTTACTGTTTGACTTTATTTGTTCTTACTAAATCCATGTTGTTTCTTGGTTGACTTTTCAACACCATTAGATAATCAGAGATTTTCTCTTATGTGCAGCCCGAATGGGATGGCGGGAGAGCCTCAGGAAGTATATGGACTCGTGGAAGGGAGCAGGAAATAAGAGGAATTGTGCAAAGAAATTATTGGTAAGAAAAGTAGGAGGAATCCTTCTGTCAAAGGGAATTTATTGAGCAATTTATTGGCAAGATTTGATTTGAGTCATTTAAGAGTTAGACCAAAGAAAAATGTTTCAGAGACAAATTCAATAAAGGTGAACAATATGAGGAGAGGGCCAAAACAAAAGTCTAACTCAATCTTAGGCTACACTAATTTAAGGACAGTGTCAAGTACAGAAAGGTGACAGCCCTAATGGCTCTTGCCACAGGTAGATCCTACTTGAAGTATCTTCAGTCCCAAGTCTCCAAGTCATTTTATAAGGGTGAGATAGGGTGGGGAAAGAATTAAAGTTTATTTCTTACTATGCACCGGCCACTAAGCTAGATATTTGCACAAACTACCACATGGAATATAATACTTATATTAACCATTTGACATAGGTTTTACTCTTTAGGGTATAAGTAAATTCAAAGAGGTTAGGTACAGAGCTTGTAACTGAACTAAAATCTAATGATCAAATCCATGTTATTCCTTTTTTTCTAGAAGTACAGGAAAATTAAAGCAACTCACATGTCCAAAAATGAACAAGTAAAACAATTATTATAAATGTGTTCAATCGACAAATTAACAGATCCACCTTTTCAAGAATTCCTCTTCTCTAATATCCATTACAAAACAAAAGCAAATTCTCATGTCCCTCTTAATTGGTGGATTTGGAAGTCATTAGGTGTCCTCATGGTACATCCTAGCCCTGCAGTCACTTTCTGTGTGATAGTCAGCCATCAACCTGGTTCTTCTAAACTTCTACCCACTGGTCCTTTCTCTCAGTGGGTAACAGCAGAGGATAGGTGAAGAGCAAGCTGCACACTACTAAGAAGAAATGAGCCACTTTAATAAAACATTGATCAATGGAACTCTAAGAGGAAAACATTAAAGGTATTTGTTCAGTATTACTATTTCTATATTATAAAGGAAAAGAACCTTATAAGTTAAACATATTTCACTATATATTCAAGCATGAGCAACCCTTCCTGGGAAGGGTGTATGGGTACAACAGCTAAACTTCAGAAGTAAATTTATTTTGGCAACTCAGTTGACTAATGTATTCAGGACACAATATAGTTTGTTGTACTTCTATCATAGTAATAATGAATAAAAGCTTGTGATATAAAGATTTCTAAGGTAGCCCTAAATATAATGAATATTTCTATTTAAATATTCTATTTAAATATTTCTATTTAATTTGTTGTTAGCTTTAAAAAAGAAAGTGATTTTCAAATAAGTCTTTTATTGAGGCAGAGAGCATTGAAATAATATTTTATGTCATATTTTTAGTTCTTTTTTCCTTTAGATTTACTTTTTCTGAATTTATATTACTTCTCAGTTTTATAATTCATAAGACCTGATGATAGTTTATAAAATTTCAATATTCTCTCTACCATAAATTACAACTGCTTCCATTTCTAATTATTATTTATCAATTTCTATGGCTTCCATATCCAACTTCATCTAAAAAGATCTATTTCATCTTTCTCATATCTTGTTCCTCTTAAACTATTTTAAAATGCCCTTCACATTCTCTTTAACCTCTTTCCTGACATTTTCTTTTTCCTACCACCTATAAAGAATATCAGCTATTTTTAAATTACCTACATAGCTTTCCTATCTTCTGTCATCACCATTCAAGTTAATCCTATATATTTTTGTCAATGCAGATATTTATTCTCCTGTTGATTTCTGATAATTTCACGGTGAAGACATATTGGAAGTTTTCAGTCCTTTATTGGCAGAACTGTAATCTGTTCTGCTTTAGTTATGGTGTCCTTTAGCATACTCATGAATTTTAATATTTCGTCTCAGTGAAACATAATAACTTGATGCTTTAATTCCTGCAAATTTGATTTATTGGAAGCTAATGGCATTGAAATGCTGTTGTATGTGATCTTATTATTTAATATCCTAAATTTTAATATCTTGTAGGCTCCAAGAGCAAAGCTTGCCTGATTGCAATAAAAGTATCCTGACGTGAGAGGCTTTAGAGGTCATCTGTCCTCTTTTCCTGCTTTGGTAGGATGATGATGATGCCATACTGGACAAACAAAAGCTACTTTATCCCTTCAGCTCTCCAAGGGACATCCAAATTATAACTAGGTAGTTTAAAATCTCTGTGTGTGCTGCTGAATTATTCAGAATTTGACACAATAATCCCTAACATTCTTTCACACTAAAATATCTAATTAATTCAGATGGCACCTTGTTATATCAATATTGACATTCTAAATAGAAAATAGCCAAGTCGTGCACTTTTTCATTTATATCCACTCGAATTTTCTTGTGTCTGTTCAATCCATACAACTTGAATTTTTGTGTCTATATTATACATAATATGCGTCTTTCTCACTTCTATTTGGCACATCTTGAAATCCTTCTGAAGTCCTCTGCTGAAGAAACATCAACATTAAAAATGAGTGAAGTAAGATATTTACTTTCATTATATTGATGAACAGTATTTCCTCCTTCACTGCACCTCCAAAAGCTGACATATGATGTATTAATCAGGCTTCTCCAAAGAAACAAAACTAATAGGATGTGTGTCTATGTACATAGGAGATTTATTATTAGGAATTGGCTCACACAATTCTGGAAGCTGGCTAATTCAAATCTACAGTGTGGCCTAGCAGATTGGAGACCCAGGAGAGCCAATGGTGCAGATGGGAGTCCAAAGGCAGTCTGCTGGATAGTCTCCCGCTTGCCTGGAATAAACAGTCTTTTTATTCTATTCAGGCTTTCAATTCATTGAATGAGGCCCACTTATATTCTGGAGGATAACCTGCTTACTCAAAATTTTCCAATTTAAATGTTAATCTAATCTACAAACACCTTTCAGGTCAACACATAAATTAGCCATCATACATACACTAAGATATTAATGACAGATGGTATCTATCTCAGATGTGATTTATCTCAATGTTATCTCAGATGATAAAGATAAAATTGCAGATATGATATATAATTTTCCATCGTGGCATCATTTTTTGTGGTAATCTGGGACAATTTCCCAGTCCAGACAATGTCATAGTACACAATCCAACCATTCTATCACATTATCATCAATTCAGATTTCAGACTGACATTAGTGCCTTACTCCAGAAGTGAGTAAAATTCATCCATATAGAACCTTGGGACAAAGAATATTCTTACAAAAGGATACTTTTTAAATTAGTCTATAGAAAACTATTCTTACTGTTAAAAATTGTTTATAATTTTTTTTGTTATATTTGTAACAAATGTTACCTCATTTTGTTACTTTGTACTCAAGCCTGAATATTCATATTGCCTCATTTGGTTTTCACAGCAATTACATAAGGTGAGCAAGAAAAAAAAAATGGGATTATGACTGCTTTAGTTTGTAGAAAATGGAAACATAGAAAGTCTAATAATTTTCTCAATTTTATGTATCTGGTGACAGAAGCATAACTAGAACCAATGGCCTTGACTATTAGTTTACTTATCCCTTTTGACTACATTATACAGAATGTCAACTGATCAGTTGAGTTTTAATACATTGATCAGGTGGACTTGCTTTTTTACCTTGTACTCTATATGAAAAATAAATGGTTTAAGAAACTGACTTTCCATCTTACCTTCTAATCATCAATCAAAAACAATTTAATATATTAAGCATCTACCATGCACAAAGCATTAGGTTATATCAACTATTTAATGGCCACCCCAAAATATTTTGAACTTCTGATGAAATTCCAGCAGTCAGGTCTCTACTGATAAATGGGAAGCTAAATTGGAAATACAGAAGTGATTACCACTAGAAAGTGAGTCTGCCTGGCTCAGCTTTCTCAGTATTGTTCCAGAATTTTCAGTGAAATGCTCAGTCAGAAGAATTTATCTACAGTAGCATATTCCTTTCCAATTTTTAGAAGGTGAGTTGTTGATATCGTAATTGTGTATGTGTATCTGTGCATTTCACCCACCCACACATTCCAACAAGTCGTCATACATTATATTTCCTGGCTTCAAGAAGTTTTTGAAGGACTGAAAAAGCAGAGGCTGTCTCATGACATAATTAATTTCTGTATTTAGTTAAAGACTATTCTCATTAAAAAGAGGATGCTGGGTTTTGAGGAGGGGAGCAAAGAGTGAAAATTGTCTCTAAGGGTAGCAATGTGGAAACAAGGATTCCTAGAATGGAAAGAAAGGAGGGAGATTCTCATCATAGTGAAGAACTCTCTAGGTCAACTCCCTCAGAATGTGAGCAAACCTCCACAAGAACTAGGTCCATAGTGAGGCAAGGGAGTTTGGAGCCTAAAAGTCTGATTGATCTGCTCTGTGCATATGAACAGCAGAAAAGCAAAAGCTGTTGAACTGTAAGGGACTCTGTGGCCATGCACTGAGCTGCAGTTGATGCCACAGTGCATGGAGTAGATCATACAGACCATATGAGCTCTCCATAATCAATACCAAAGTTGAGAAAGAAAGGGGACCCGAATATGAACTGAGATTGAAGGTACATCCAGCATCAAATCAATTTAAACCAAATAAGCCTATATTTCCTGCAGATCTGAGTGGAACAGTTACAATTCAGTCCCATTCTACAAATTGGACTCTGGGTAATATTGCAATTCCATAGAATGAGAATAAAAAACCGGGTGAGTGTCTCTAGTTTTCTTTATTTTTAGCTTAACCGTCTGAGAGTGGGAAATGAATATTAGGTTTCTGGACTTGTACTATGTATTTCACTCTTAGTTATTCCGTTTGGTATACACAGAGGAACTCTGAGGTGTCTGTTGGTGTTTCGGTTTTACAAATGAAGAAAGGGGCTTAGAGTAGATAATTAAGTAATAGAGCTTGTAAGTGACTGAGATGTGATGTGAAGTCAGACCCAAGTACCCAATCTGGAGTCCAGATTCCCTTCATAAAGCTCTGTTGCCTCATTCTGAGACTTTTAAACAACCAATGCCTATGTTCCAACAAGGTCTGGCCTTGACTGAGGCTGAGCTTTCATGGTGTGGCTTGACAAGATCTCTTTTGATTCTTTTTAAAAACCAAAATTTTCCAAGCACTGTGAACGCATACCTCATGCCCATGAACACAGCTCCTTACTATCTATCTGGCTATCTGCTTTGTAGACGATTTCCACTTTTTCCATTTTCCCTCAAAATTTGTGTCACTCACAATATCATCTGTAAATATAAAAGAATGACATTGTCTATCTACAGAGATAGAAATAACGAAGCTATTTGGTGAACCTGGATTGGATTAAATAGCCACTTTTTAAATAATATTTATTGATATATAATTCACATACAGTAAAACCTATTGTTATTTTCCAAAGTTTTTATAAAATCAATTTTGGCGAATTTTGCTAGTGTCTTCATTGCTTTTATGGAGGCATGAATTTTCGGAGTTCCTTACTTTGCATGCCTGACACTTTGTTTTGAAATGGACAGTTTTAGGTATTTATTTTCCTGTCTGCTTTTCCTTAGTAGATTGGAGGGGTAAAAAGGCATTCCTAATCTCAAAGAGCTAATGATACAACCTACTTTTTAATCACTAAGGAATGTAATATTTAAATTCCCTGAGACTCAGACAGGAAAAGTATAGCACAAAATGTTGATAATTGTATAATTATAATATTACATAATTATAATACTGTAATTAATTTGTTATTCACTATGTAGATATGTAAATAACTTATCAAATAGTATTAATAATATAAAATGCCAAGTAGTGAAAAATTTAAAATCACTTTGTATAGCTTATTTTTTTTAGTTTAAATTTACAAAATAGTTAAATTATGCAATGGGCACATAAACTAAAATTTCTGATTGCCTTGTCATCTTATTCTAATGTTCTGTATAGATAGCAAGTGTTATAAGATGGCTGCCTTCTCTGAATCATGCAGACAGATGGGATACCTTATTATGACCAATGAATGAGAACTGAAAACCTGTGGCCCTAACCACAACCTATAAAAATTTTATCCTAATACCTTCTGCATAAGTTAAAGTTATTAAAATCTCATTTTCCTAAATACTAAAAAAGATTTGAAATTTTTGAATATTATTATCATTTAAAAATTGAGTTCACCAAATATAATGGGATTAAAAATGGGAATCGTTTTAATCTTTTTTAACTTTCACTTTAGGTTGAGGGGTACATGTGCAGGTGTATTATATAGAAAAACTGAGGGGAACACTTCTTCATTGTTTCTTTCCAATATCAGCAGCCCCAGGAAAATAAGCTTATGACAAAATCAGTAAAATTGTCACATGCTAAATCCTAACATAAAACTAGGTAGCATGAAATCTCTTGATGCGGAAGCTATAATGCACTCAACAGGTTTTAGTTTTGACCTCAAATATAATGTTTCTTACTTAAAGTTAAAATGAATGTAGATGTACCTCATTGTATTGTGCTTCATTTTATTACATACTTGCAGATACTGCATTTTTTTTCACCAATTAAAGGTTTTGAAGGTTTGTAGCAACTTTGCATCAAGCAAGCCTATTAACACAATTTGACAACAGCATGTGCTCACTCATGTTTCTGTATCACATTTTAGTCATTCTTGCAATATTTCAAATGCTTTTGTTATTAGATCTGTTATGATGATATACATGATATACAATCAGTGATCTTTGATGTTATTAATACTATTGTAACTGTTTTGGGGCACTGCAAACCTCACTCATCTAAGATAGCAAACTTAATAAGTGCTGTGTACATTCTCACTGCTCCACTGACTGGTCTTTTCGCTATTTCTTTTCTTCTTCTAGGGCCTCCATATTTCCTAAAACACAACAATACTGAAATTAGACCATTACAATACCATTTAGGATGTAGGCATGGGCAATGATTTCATGATGAAAATGCCGAAAGCAATTGGAACAAAAGCAAAACTTGACCAATGATATCTAATTAAACTAATGAACTTCTGCACAGCAAAAGAAACTATCAGAATGAACAAACAACCTACTGAATGGGAGAGAATTTTTGCAATCTATCCATCTGACAAAGGTCTAATTTCCAGAGTCTGCAAGCAACTTAAACAAATTTACAAGGAAAAAAAAAAAACATTAAAAAGTGAGCAAAGGACATGAACAGACACTTCTCAAAAGAAGACATTCATGCAGCCAACAAACATAAGAAAGCTCAATATCACTGATCATTAGAGAAATACAAATCAAAGTGACAATGAGATACCACCTCACACCAGTCAGAATGGCAATTACTAAAATGTCAAGAAACAACAGATGCTGGCAAAGTTGCAGGAAAAAAAAAAAGGAATGATTTTACACTATTGGTGGGAATGTAAAGTAGTTTAACCATTGTGGAAGACATCTTCAAAGATTTGGAAGCAGAAATACCATTTGACCCAGCCACTCTATTACAGGGTATATACCCAAAGGAATATAAATCATTCTGTCATAAAGATATATGCACATGGATGTTCATTGTAGTACTATTGACAACAGTAAAGACATGGAATCAACCCAAATGCCCCTCAGTGATAGACTGGATAAAGAAAATATGGTACTATACACCATGGAATACTATGCAGCCATAAAAATGAATGGAATAATGTCTTTTGTAGGGACAAGGATGGAGCTGGAAGCCATGACCCTCAGCAAACTAATGCAGGAACAGAACACCAAACACTGCATGTTCTCACTTATAAGGGGGAACTGAATGATGAGAACATGTGGACACGTGGTGGGAAACTACACACACTGGGGCCTATCAGGGGTACAGGGTGAGGGAGAACATCAGCAAGAATAGCTAATGGATGGTGGGCTTAACACCTAGGTGATGGGTTGATCTACTGCAGCAAACCAACATGGCACACTTTTACCTATGTAACAAACCTGCACATCCTGCACATGTACTGCAGAATTTAAAATAAAAAAGATGGTCACGCCTGTAATCCCAGAACTTTGGGAGGCCGAAGTGGGCAGATCAGGAGGTCAGGAGATCAAGACCATCCTAGCTAACACAGTGAAATCCTGTCTCTACTAAAAATATAAAAAATTAGCTGGGCATGGTGGCGGGAGCCTTTAGTCCCATCTACTCGGGAGGCTGAGGCAGGAGAATGGCATGAACTCGGAAGGCGGAGCTTGCAGTGAGCTGAGATCACGCCACTGCACTCCAGCCTGGGTGACAGAGTGAGACTCCATCTCAAAAAATAATAAATAAATAAATAAATAAGATGGAAAATAAAAGACTGAGAAGGAAGAAATAATATAAAGAATTCAAGGAAGGAGAGGATTCTCATAGGAATGCAGGTTTACAATGTATTAAACATTACAGAGCCTTAAGAGTGTATAATTATTTTGTTATATGTTATTTCTTAAATGTATTATACTTTTATGTAACTTGTAAGAAGATGAGATGAAAAAGAGTTATTATTTAAAAACAAAAATAAAATAAGAGAAAGTAGGCCATTATTTAATAGCACTACAATGGCATCTAAGTGTTCAAGTGAAAGGAAGAGTTACAAGCATCTCACTTTAAATCAAAAGCTAGAAATGCTCAGGATTAGTAAGGGAAGGCATGCCAAAAGTCAAGAGAGACCAAAAGCTATGCCTCTTGCACCAAACAGCCAAGTTGTGAAATCAAAGAAAAAGTTCTTAAAGGAAATTAAAAGTGCTACTCCAGTAAACAGACAAATAAGAAAGCAAAACAGCCTTAATACTGATGTAAAGAAAGTTTTAGTATCTGGATGGCAGATCAAACCAGCCACAACATTACCTTAAGCCAAAGCCTAATCCAGAGCAAGATCCTAACTCCCTTCAATTCTATGAAGGTTGACAGAGGTAAATAATGATAATAATAATAAACTACAGAACAAAAATTTGAAGTTGGATCTTGGTAGGGATTGGTTCATGAGGCCTAAGGAAAGAAACCATCCCTATAACCTAAAAATACAAGGTCAAGCAGCGAGTGCTGATATAGAAGTTAAAGTGAGTTTCCCAGAAAATCTAAGATGAAATGCTGAAATTGGCTACTTACGCAGCAGATTTTCAATGTAAGCAAAACAACATTCTATTGAAAGAAGATGCCATTTAGGACTTTCAGAGTTCGGGTAACGAAGCCCATGTCTGCCTTAAAAACTTCAAAGGACAGCCTGACTTTCTTGTTGGGGGGGTGATACCTGGTGATTTTAGGTTGAAGTCAATGCACATTTGCCATTCCAAAAATCTTAGAGTCCTCAAGAATTACCAGAAATCTACTCTTCCTTTGCTCTAGAAATAAAGCAACAAAGCTTGGATGACAACACATCTGTTTACACATGCTTTACTGAATATTTTAAACCCACTCTTGAGACCTGGTGCTTGGCAAAAGAGATTCCTTTCAAAATATTACTGCTCATTGACAACGCACCTGGTTACCCAAAAGCTCTGATGAAGATGTGCCAGGAAATTAATGTTCTTTTATGCCTACTAACACAGCATCCATTCTGCAGCCCATGGGTCAAGAAGTCATTTTAATTTTCAAGTTTTATTATTTAAGAAATACATTTTATAAGGGTATACCTGTCATAGATGGTGATTCTTCTAATAGATGTGGGCAAAGTCCATTGAAAACCTTCTAGAAAGAATTCACCACTCTAGATGCCATGAAGAACATGTGTGATTCAGGGGAGGAAGTCAAAATGTCAACATTAACAGGAGTTCGGAAGAAATTGATTCCAACCCTCCTGAGTGATTTTGAGGGGTCCAAGACTTCAGTGGAGGAAGTAACTGCAGATGTGGTAGAGATTACAAGAAAATGGAATCAGAAGTAGGGCCTGAAAATGTGACTGAATTGCTGCAATCTCATGACACAACTTTAGTGGATAAGGAGCAGCTTCTAAATGAGCAAAGATGGTGGTTTCTGGAGATAGACTCTCACTCCTGGTGAAGATGCTATAAACATTTGTAAGATGACAGGAAGAGATTTAGAATATTGCATAAACTTAATTGATAAAGAAGCAGCAGGGTTACAGATGACTGACTCCAATTTTGAAAGAAGTTCTACTGTGGGTAATACGCTATCAAATAGCATCACATGCTACAGAGAATTCTTCTTTCATGAAAGGAAGAGTCAGTTGATATCACAAACTTCAATGTTATCTTATTTTAAGAAATTGCCACATCCATTCTAACCATCAGCAACCACCACGTCAGTCGGGAGCCACAGACATTGAGGCAAGCCCCTCTACCAGCTAAAAGATTATGACTCGCTAAAGGTTGAGATGATAGTTAGCATTTTTTAGCAATATTTTAAATAAGGGAGGTATATTGATATTTTTAGACACAATGCTATTGCCCACTGACTAGACTACAGCATAATGTAAACACAACTTTTACATGCACTGGGAAACAAATAAAAAATTTATGTGACTTACTTTACTGTGGTGGTCTGGTACCAACCCCACAATATCTCTGAGGTATACCTGTATAAGAGAATGTAACTTAACTATGTTAATACAGTATAGTCTCCCTGCTCAAAGAAACTGGGCAAATCAACAAATATCATTTCACCCCAGCACCCTAATTTAGACTCAGTTTGTGCGAATTATTTCTCATTTTTAATAACACAGAATTGTGAAGCTAAGATAATGGAAAGAAAATTGCTCTAATAGTAATAAAATATCTGTAAACTAAAAAACATTCATTTTGACTGCAGAAGAGACATTTAAATAGTTTAACTGCTGTGAGTAAAATTGAAATGGGGCTGTAATTACTCAGATTTTCAACATCCCTTCCTTTATGAAGAGAAAGAACTGCTGCTGGTTTCGCCGCCACAAAGACTTCTATCCTGCCAAATACAAAGATTAGAAATATGTGCCAGCTGTAGGGAGAGTGAGTGCAGCAAATTAACAAAATACAGGTGACACTTTTCCCAATCGCTCTTTCTTATTAATGCGGTGTCTTGCAAATATGTATTTCATTAACTCTGTAAGTATATACAGGAGGAATACATCAGCCTTAGGTGAAACCTGGAAAACAGTTAATATTTTTCAATTTTGAAAATGCTTCTTCATTGGCTTGCTAGAAAATACTAAAAATAATTTTAAATAAACTCTACAAGCACATGGTCCCAAAGTTACCTGACTAGTTTTCCTACTTTTCACTGGGACACCTCCCAATCATCTGGAATCCATGAATATCAAACTCTAGGGTCTAGATAGGCAAACAAAGTGAATAATAATAAAAACTATTATTATTTTTGAGACAAGGTCTCATTCTGTTGCCCACGCTGGAGTGTAGTGGCATAATCTATGCTTACTGTAGCCTCAAAAACCTGGGCTCAAGCAATTCTCCCTCTTCAGCCTCCTGAGGAGCTGGGACCACAGGCATGTGCTACCACAACTGGCTAATTTTCATACTTTTTGTAGAGGCAGGGTTTTGCCATGTTGCCCAGGCTAATCCCAAACTCCTGAGCTCAAGCAATCCACCCTCCTTGGCCTCTGAAAGTGCTAGGATTAAAGGCATAAGCCACCACACTCAGCCAAATAATTTTAAGTATCATTGTAATGCTTTTTTCTGATATTTCCACTCTTCTGATCACAAAAGCAGTTTTTCCTTAAAATATACTTTCTATGAATGACTATTATCCTGTAGTCTTTATTCTGTATCCTCCCTCTAGCCATTGATGTTTTCTTTCCTTTCTTCATGTTAAAGGCAGGTCTGTCTCCCAAATATTTGCCACACGCAAGCAGCAAAGGATGAGTGTTATTTTAATAGCCACTGTTTGATCTCTCTTAAATTCAGGTGGCTAACTTAAACCTCAGAAAGAAATATAAGAATGTATACATTACTCAGCCTCCCATAGATTTACTGAGGGAGTTCGCCAAAGCTGATCCAAATCAGGAAAAATGTCTATCATCATCATCATCTATTCACAAGTTGGTGGGGTCCAGATGTCAGTCTCCCAGATATCAGACAGGTCAGGGATAAAACTGGGAGATCCTGAGCTACACGCCACTAGCAACAATTCATAACCTGCAATATCAATACGAATACTCTTATCTTGTCAGTACATATAACTAGATTTCTGACTCAATTTTCCAAACTTGCTGCTGATACAGAACTGATTCTGATCCATTTTGCTGGTACCTGACCTCTAGCTCTTGCCAACTCCTCCTCCTAGGTGATCTATCCACTACTTTCCTCCCCTTAACCAAACACTGCCTTACGGAAACTCATCATAAAGAATTAAAGGGCCAAAGCTCCTTCATTTTAAATAGCACATAAATTATTTGTCCTTCCCAGTATTCCACTTATTTTGGGGGGGAAATAAACACTTCCCTCTGATGAATGGCTTTTTCTCTTCTAATACAATTATGTGGCTCCAGTGGTGGCTTCCAATTATTACGTTTTTCTATGATCCAGCCATGACGTTCCTACATATCCCATGCTGACCTAATTATAATTACACTAAAGCCTACAGCATTAGTCAAATAGGTGAACACTTCCTTAAGCTGATGCAATCAGAGCCATTTTTGAAGGTTTATTTTGTTGCAATATTTATTGTGCTTGTTTTGTTTGTGTGAGTTTTGCATTTGCAAATAAATCTCTGGGCAGATCACTTAGTCACAAAGCCATGAGGTTTGAGCTCAGGAACCACCAGTTGACACACTTCTCTTTTGTGTAGTTTAGTGTCAAGAGGTGTTGAAGCCACTATGGAAAGAAAGAGAAAAGAGATAGAGGTGATACTGACTATTGTCCCTGAGGTCCTTAGATATATTATGGCACTTACCTACCTTAAAAACATATGGAATGGTCACCTGTATTACTCCAGCAGTGACGGTCATGCAATATTCAGTTTAGAGACAAATTGGTCATTCCCAATATTCAAATAGGGCTAATACCAGGTACTGTTTGCTTTCAAGTATCAAAATTAGTCCAATTCAAATCATTGGTGTTAGTCATAGAATAATATTTAAATACTTAAAGCCATACTGAGAAATTATTAAACTTATATATATATCATGCCTCAACTAGGGATTAAAAATCCCTCAACTGGATTAAAAATCCATTGTCAACTCTGACTCATTCCTAAAATAGTTTTATAATGAGGGTTTCTATATGGTTAATTTATATTATGAGACAGGCTTACTAATGTTATACAAATGAATCCATAGTCAATTTACTTTTAAACATAGTATTTCACCAATTATATCTTAGGCATAACTTAAGCCTTTCATGAGAAACTATAATATAAATGAGATTTAAAAAAATGAGCATTATCTTACATTTGTCTTTGCCAGTTTCTATAATAACTATTGCTTAAATCCCCCACAACTAGCAAAGTCTTTTCAAAATCTTTTCAGAATCTTTTGTTAGTGTTTATAATTTTAGATAAACAATACTAACTACCAAAATGTTTGCAAATAAAGGTTTTTTTTGACAGTGTTAGTGGCCTTCCCATAAGGATAGATATAAATAGCTAAGAAATTTTATTTTCATTTTATTTGGCATTTGTTTTAATTGTCTACATGTAATACCATGTATACTAAGTACTGCATAAATTCAAAGAATCCGAGATGACTTCATGGAATAAGGGGAATATTAAATTTGAGATTTGCCATGTGGGTAGAATCCTTTTGGATATACTTTAGAAATGGCATGGACAAAGATACAAAAGCCAAGTTCAATGAATTGTAAGCACATGAGTTTGGTTGGAATGGATCAATTTGTTATACACAGACATCCTGAAAAAATAAGGCTAAAAAGATTAGAACAATTCAAATTGTGTTGGGAGCAGAATACCAGAGGTCAATCATTCTATTAGTCGATCAAAGTCAATCTTCAACACGTGTCTACTGAGTAGAACCATGTGCCAGATGTTGTGTTTAACACTGATAATATAAAGCTAAATATGGTTTCTCACACTATTAGTAGAATTACAAGTAGCTATCATGTGATTAAGTATACTGAGGACTGGAAAGGTTTTCTGTAGGAACCCTTGACTGAGATGAGTATTGAAAAATGATAACTATTAACCAAGTAAATAAGAGGCAAGATTCGAAGTGAGAGAGATGTGTATGATAATTGAGTATCAGGAAAAGGACAAAAGGAAAGACTCAGAGAGAACATGACATAAAGAGAAGTGCTAACCCTTCCATAAGCTTGAAGTTTAAGTGTAGAAACAAAATTCAAGAGCTACATTTAGAAATTAAATTATTACACACCACTATTAATAGAAAATCAAAACATAAATATCAGCTCACAATATTTTGTTCTTACAAAAATCGAAATCATTCTGTGGATTTTCTTTATGTAATTATTTTGCATAAGCAACACATTCTTCATGATACTCTTGAGTCTAGTTCATAGTGACATTACCACAAATTGTTAATTAACCTAGTTTATGTGGTACGTAAGCATCACGAGAGCAGAATCTTTATCTCTTCTGCTCACTAATGTATCTCAAGATCCTAGAACAGCACCTGGCACAGATAGAGTATTTACAAAATACTTACTAAATAAAATTAATGATATATTAATATAGTATCAGAAATAATTTTTTTATGTACTAAGTGCAGAGAACTAAAAGAAAGCCTATCATTGATTCGCTAAGTTCTGAGATTCGTAAGTATGAACTCTGTGGGAGAATAATGGTTTCATATGTTCTTCTGAAATTACCTTTTGGAAATGATTCCAGGGAGCAAAACTCCTTCCCACTCTGAGTATTCCATATTGTCTGGGAAAGACTTCTTACAGAAACACACTGAATAAAAATCTGGATCGCATAAGAGCTCAGCCATCTCTCAGCTTTGAACATATTTAAATTAGTCAAACGCTTCCTCTGAAAAGCCCTAATGTGGGAGTACTCAACTTCTGATACATTTTGGTTGAGCACTATCAGCTGCTAGTCTTTTGCTACTAGTGATCTTTCATTTTTCATAGAAATACAAGCTTGAAATTTGTATAAGTTCATATATCAAATTTCTGCAGTTATCTTAGCCTCAAACTCAATATTTTTAAACTCTGAGAGTGGGGAAAATAAAACAATAACTTTTTGCATTTGTTCCTGAAAAATTAAATTCATCACAATATCTATGATGGGTGATAGAGCTGTACAATGTGTATAACTGCCAAATAACCAAAGTCCTATAGTATATATTGTAACATTTTCTGAGAAATATAATGAATACATTCAAGACTAAACTATCTGAAAGGTCAAAATAAACTTTACTGTAGCAAGGATATATCTTTTACAAGAAAAATCAATCTCTGTACTTCTGGTCCTCTTTTCTTTAGTTGACTAAAACACTTCAAGCACTTATTATGAGTAAAGTACTATTCGTTTTCTCTTTCTCAAATATAGAAGAAATTTTTTCACAAATAACGTGTCAATCAAGGGACATCCCTTTGAAGAATAGATTGTGATAGCTGTTGTTTTCCATTTATTTTCTTTTCCTAAATCAGTCAATAGAATCTAACCTATCCTCTGCCTCTATTTAACCTATGATTATATTATACTTGGTTTTCGATGTCCATTTGTTTATCATAATATAACTATGACTTAATAAACTCTTTTTTTTTTTTTTTTTTTTTTTTTTTTGATACGGAGTCTCACTCTGTCACCCAGGTTGGAGTGCAATGGCGCGATCTCGGCTCACTACAACCTCGGCTTCCCGGGTTCAAACGATTCTCCTGCCTCAACCTCCCAAGTAGCTGGAACTACAGGTGCCTGCCACCACGCCAAGCTAATTTTTGTATTTATAGAGAGACAGGGTTTCACCATGTTGGCCAGGCTGATCTCAGACTCCTGACCTCAAGTGATCCGCCCACCTCGGCCTCCCAAAGTGCTGGGATTACAGGCCTGAGCTACCATGCCCGGCCCAACTTAATAAACCCTTAGATGTAGGATCCATATATATACCTTCTGCACTGAGCCTTAACGGTCTCTAGGTAAGTACATTGATATTTACTGATTCCCTACTATGTGATCCAAACTGGAAAACAGCATTTAATAATTGATTTATAAAGCCTCTGTGCATAGCTCCAAACTTTATAGGTGAGATGAGATAAGACGAAATGAGGAGATGAATAGGATACCAAATAAATGTCTTTTAATTGTGGACAGTATTATGTTGTGATCAAACTAGATTGTGTGAGCTTGAATAACTCTTAGACTTACTGTCTGTCTTTGGACAAGTTTTTTAAGTATCTTAGAGTCTCCCAGTATCTCAGCTTTCTCATCTGTAAAATGGAGTTAATAAAAGTAAAGAGTTAATACATTAACTAGCTGATTTAGTCAGTTTAGGCTTTTATAAGAAAATACTACATATTTGGTAATTAATCAACAATAGAAATTTATTTCTCATAGTTCTGTAGGCTGGGAAGTCCAAGGTCAAGCTATGGCATGTTCAATGCCTGGTAAGGGCTGTTCTCTACTTCCAAGGTGACATATTGTAGCTGTATACTGCAGAGGAGAGAAAGCTATGTCTTCACATAGCAGAAAGGAACAGGGTGAAAAGGGACCTATCTCATTCTCTCCAGACCTTTTACAAGTGACTAATCCCATCCATGAGGGTACAGCAATCATGACCTCATCGACTCCTAAAGACCCCACCTCTTAATACTATCACATTGGCGATTAAGTTTCAAGCCATGAATTTTGGAAGACGGTCAAATGATAGCATTTCATCCCTGGCCCTCAAAATGCATGTTCTTCTCACATTCAAAATACATTCAAGCCATCCCAATAGCCCCCAAAGTCTTAACTTGTTCCAGCATCAACTCAAAATCTACAGATCTGAGTCTCATCTAAATCCAATATGGATGAGATTCAAGGTATACTTCATCCTGAGATGAGTTCTCCTCCTGCTGTGAGCTTGTGAAATCAAACAAATTATGTAATTTGAAAATACAATTGTGGGACAGGCATAGGATAGACATTCTCATTACAGGAAGGGAAAAATAGACCAGAGAAAAGAGGTAACAGGTCCCAAGGAAGTCCAAGACACAAGTCGAACAACCTCAAATCTTTAAGCGTGAGAATAATCTTCCATATCTGGCTTTTCATACACACTGCGGCATGGGTTGGGCCTCCAGCACTTTGGGAGGCCCCACTTTCACAGCTTTACTGTGGGTACAGCTCACACAGCCACTCTTCAGGAGTTGGAGTCGAGTGCCTGTGGCTGTCCTGGGCTGGTTTTACACTACACACTGGTGGCTCTACAGGTCTAGGGTCCTGGAAGTTGCCCTGTCCCCATGGCTTCACTAAGTACTGTCCTAGTAGAGGCTCTCTGAGGTGGCCTGTCCTATGGCAGCTCTATGCCTGGACCTGGAGGCTATCTGGGCCATCATTTGGAATCTGGGTGGATATAACCATGCTTCCACAGCTTGTACACTCTGTATCCCTGTAGAGTTAGCAGAACACGCCAAGGTTTTCCAGAATCCTCTGTGGAGTGGAGGCCTAAGCCATACCTGAGCCCAGCTGAGCCACAGCTGAGGTAACCAACGAGCACTGCAGAGGGATGCAGGGAATGCAAGCTCGGGGTGGCCCTTCCAAGAAAGTGCATTGCTGCTGCATCCTCCAGAGAGAACCAATAATATGCCCTCACATGAGAGAAGGGAAGAAAGGGGTGAACTCATCTCCTCAAAGTCTTTTACAAGGTCACTAATCCTATTCAAGAGGGCTCCTCCCTCATGACTTAATCACATCCTAAAGACCTCACTTCTTAATACTATTGATATGGACAGGAGACAAGTAAATACTGGGTAGAAGAAGGCAGTTCCCCAGCAAAGGCCCCACCCTCAAGCATGGATACCCACAGCCCTACATGGGAACAGGCATTCCTGTTTTCACACCCAGAAAGTTGCCTTTTGGCCCACCATGCCCACCAATCCTATACCCATATAAACCCCCAGCTCCAGGTGAGTAGAAGAGCGGAAGAGAGGCAGAAAAGGAGAGAAAAGTAGGAATGTCAGGGGCAGTTCAGCTGGGGACCACTGGCAAACCAGCCGCTGGATGGCCAAACTCCAGGGGAAGATCATCTTGCCACTCCATCCCTTTTCCAGCTCTCCCCATCCCTCTCACCGAGAGCTAACTCACCACCCAATAAAACCCCTGCATTCACCATCCTTCAAGTTCCTGTGTGACCTAATTATTCCAGGATGCTGGACAAGAGCTCGGGATACAGACAGCTGTCACATTGGCCCCCTGCCCTTGCAGAAAGGAGAGGGTCCACTGAGGTGGTTAAGACTTAAGTCATCCACGCATATCAAGGCTAAAAGAGCACACTGTAACACACACCCACTAGGGCTCTGAGAGTCATAGGCTCCTACCACTGGACGCTCCTGTGGGGACGGAGCCCAGGGGTGCTCGCCCCAGCTCCTGCACCTGTTCATCTGCATGTTCCCCTTCCCATAATGGGTTTGAGCATCAGCAGCAACTGAACAGATGAGCCACACCCATGTCACATCCAGTGAGGGGGATCAGGGAACTCTCCTGTTTCACTATCACATTGGTGATTAAGTTTCAACACATGAATCTGGGGAGACATTCAGACCATAGCACTTGCTTAGAACATTGCTGCCACATAGGAAGGAATTAATAAGAAGTAGCTATTATTAACAAGATTATTCCCACTGAAAAACCACAGAGCTCCTCATTGAACTTTGCTCATAGTACGTAACAAAAATTTGGGGAGAAAAACAATCAATCCTTTCTCAGGTGATATAATTATCAGTTAAGCAATTCACAATTTTAAATAGATAAAATAAAGCAACTGCTCAGAATATGAACAATTCATCTTGGTGGTCAGATCAGATGACAATTTCTTTTAAGGCTCCTGATATTATTTGACCACTGTATGATGCAATAAATGTATTCTCCACAATAGCCAAATAGTAAATATAATGACAGCTTCAATTCTCAATATAGGATGATGGCATCATACCAGCGCCCAATTCAGAAAAGCAATTCAGAAGAAGCAATTTTGCAAGGGGTGCTAATGATCTAGATGACCTGCTTTCTGCTGCTTTGGCTTCTTCTAGGAACATAATTTATATTTTCTGTAAAGAGGAGAGGGAGTGCTTGACCTTAAGCAATCCTCCTTGAATATTCCTTCCTTCAAATTATATTGTGAAAAATGAGTGTCAGAATTCCATTTTACTCTTGGCAAAGAAACCTAGTGGGGAAGTATTCTGTGTGACCATATGAGCATAATTTTTTTTTAACCAAACAAAATTGTGAAGTAAAATTAGTTGGTAGAAACTAGGGTGTCTAATAGAGATAGCTACATAAATATAAGGCCGTCCCATCCTTATTCTGTTGTAGTAATGACAAGTGTCCCTTACAGAAATGTAAATTAAATACAGCCCAATTCATAGGAAAATTGGAGGTCAAGTGTCCAAGATTCTACTCCATAAACATAAAGAAAGCTTTTTTAAAAATGAGGTAATTATAAACATAACTGCCTCAGGCAAAATAAACTCTCAGTAGTACATCCATAGAATGCCTGCTTTTGAGCAAAATCACTTTAGATAAACTGCTTATGAAAGAAAACCAGAATAACCAAAGGAGGCAATTTATTTTACAACTTTGTATTTTACAAACCTGTTAAAAGCAGGGGACAGTCTATCAAAGATAATTGGCTCTGTTTTAAAATCAGGTGTGTGTTTTTCCTGAAAAAAAAGAAGAAGAAGAAGCAGGGTAGACTACTTCTGAACAAATAAAATTCAATCTGATAAAGTTATAATAGACATTTATGTGCCCACTGATCAAAAAGTGTGTCAGATCACAAAGAAACACAATTTTAAGAAGGGAAAACAGAACATATTTTTTACCCCTTTGAAAACTTAACTATTTTATAGGATATCAGAGGACTGGTTCCTTGAACTCTAACTATTGCATTACCCCTGAAGTACAACTTACCATGAGACGCAATGAAGTCTACAACTATAATGGCAGCCAACCCACAACTAAGTGTTGGCTACAGAGGTAAAGGTTTAAAAAAAAAAAAGATTTCATTTTCTGATAGATGTTCCCATGAGGTGATAAGGAATGCAATGAGAGTAAAAGTTGTCACTAAAGCCTGCCTACTACTTGGATAAATATTAATGTGAATATTTAAGATTAGACTAGTATTATGCAAGTAGAATCGTCTGTTGGGGATATCCAATCAATTGCTCTGTACTTTATTTGGAGCAGAAGGCTGCCCTTTTGAAGGACATGCTTTTTGAAATAACTATACTCTTGTATGGTCAATCAGACCATGACTGTTGAGTTAATAAATATAAGACAATTAATGATGATCTGCAAAATTATTTTTCAGTCTTGTAGGGATAGAATGAGTTTTACTTGGATGCTTTAGTCAACCAAGTATTTTAAGATCAGAATGAGGACATTAATGGGATCCATTGGAAATTGCTATTGAATTTATGAAAATTTATACCTCTTTATCTTTTTTTGTAAACTATAAAGAGTAAAAGTCTTCACGGTATAATTAGAAATGTAAAATTCCATACTCTCAACTTCTAGTTTTAATGCCAGGTTTAAAATCTCTAATCATATTATCCAAAAATAATTTGTTCTAGATAAATTTTTGAAGCACCCTGATACATGCAACAAACATTAAGCATTATAAGGCCACATTTTAATTTTATTTTTTGCATGATGCTTCACTAACCTCACTAAAATATTTTGGCCATCTGGTGGTCCTTGTCAAATTAAATATCCATTAAAGTCTTGAAGGAAAGCCTATGTATTGTTCAGTGTTTCATCTCCAACACATTGGCTAACAATGGTAGAGTCTCTATCTATCTATTCCTTTGGGAACAAAAACTACGATAATGGGATTTACGCTTGTCCTCAACTTCTGGGATTAAGAATTGTTTCAGTGCATATGACATTCAAAGAAAAGAAACTTCATTGTCATGTCACCCAAGTAGAGTTTTACGTTATCTTTAAGCCAACAAAGCAGTCAGAAACCTGCAGGACATTATGCCAAATGAAATAAGCCAGCCGCCAAAGGACAGACACTACATTTTTCCACTTACATAAAGAATCTATAATAGTCAATCTAGCATAGAGCATAATGGTGGTTTCCAGGGCCTGAGACGTGAAGGAAAAGGGAAATTGTTCGATGGGTATAATGTTTCAGTTGTGCTAGATAAATATCTTGTAAAGATCTGCTGTACAACGCAATGCCTACAGTTAACAATACAGAATCGTGCACCACAAATTTTGTCAAGCCGGTAGATCTCAAGTGAAGTGTTCTTATCAAAGAAAAGCCAAACATACAAACAAAGGGTCACAGAGAAACTTTGGTAGATGTTGAATATGCCTATTACCTTGATTGGAATGATGGTATCACAGGTGCTTGCCTATGTTGAAACTCAGAATTGTACATTTTAGACGTGTGCAGTCCATTGTATATCAATGATACCTCAATAAAGCTGTTTTCCAAAAAAAGAAAAACACTGCTTCGTTCGTTTGGCAGCAGATATACCAAAATTGGAAGGATACTGAGAAGATTAGCATGGCTCCTGTGCAAGGATGACAGGAAAATTCATAAAGCATTACATATAAAAATTTCTTATTTTAAAAAATGCAAAAAGAAAAATGATAATTAATTGAAAAAATTGTGATAATTCCATGACCTTTAAAAAATTTTGTCAAAGTATTAAAAATTATCTTGCTGTTGATTATAAATGTATATTAGATAAAAAATTAGTCAAACTAATATACATTTAATATGTTATAATTTAAGACATTATAAACATGAAAAGTTTTAATGCTTTATTTCTTTGTTTAAAAAAATAGTCCAGCCTGGGCAACATGGTGGCACACCATCTTTACAAAGAATACAAAAACTAGCTGGGTGTGGTGGCACATACCTCTAGTCCCAGCTACTCAGGAGGCTGAGGTGGGAGCATTGCTAGAGCCCAGGAGGTGAAGGTTGAAGTGAGCCAAGATCATGACACTGCACTGCAGTCTGGGCAACAGGGGAATCCCATCCCAACAACAACAACAAAAACAACAACAACAACAAAAAAAAAAAAAAAAGGAGTCACCAATAGAGGTGAATACCACTTCTAATTCTAATTTATTTTAATCATTATTTTTCCTAGCTTCTATCATTTATTGATTTGTCCTGGTAATACTCTGATGCAGAAATGAGCAAGCTTAAAATAAGGGTAAAATAATCTTTTTTAAACTCAATACAATATGCCTTTTAAAAGTGGCATGGAGTAATAATGCACAGGATGGCTGTCTATAATATAATCTATAAGGCTGCCTTTCTAAGTCAATATGTGGGTAACATTTCCCTTACATCTATCCTATAGAATATTTTATACCACCACCAGTACTAATAAAAAATGAACTTGCTGAGAAGTTCCCTATTGATAATAATATATACGCTTCTCTGAATGTATGCCTTACAGTGAAGCAATACTTCCATTCCTGCCCAAAGCAGAGCACTTTCAAACCTGACACCAATCCTGGTACTTAGAAACCTATAAATGATTATCTCAGCCACGGGCTACATAAAATAAATTAAGTTTTAAAGATCATAAAAGTAAAACCATGTGTCTAAACATATGGCATGTTCATTGGCAGTGTGAATGCTCATTATATGAGAAATCTCATCCAGTTTGTCAGGAAACTGAATCAAATATTTCCTGCCACTTAAGCCAAAGAGCTCAAAGCAGTCCCCCTAAGGTTTATGGTGAATTCACCTACTGAAAATACTTACTATTAAGGGTAACACAGAGGTAAGAAGCTAAAACCATAAATGAGGAAAAACAAAAATTCTAAAATCAGTATTTATAAGTCCAAACCTCAAACGGATGCTCTTATCCTACTAGGAAAAAAAATTGAACAATCCTGGTAATTAGCAGGTTGGACGAAGACTAGAATAAAAATGGTGCCAGGCATTTAGCCACAGAACATCTGTACAGTCTCCTATTAATGTTTCTAGGATGTTTTAAAACCATCTGGTTCCACAGCGAGGTCAATCCAGGAGGGAAGAAGCTTGGACTTCTACTTGCCACTTCTAAAATGTTTCCACCCTAGAAGTGATATATCACATTTTCCATTTATAGTTTATTAGGCACGTCAAGTCACCTGTGATTATCATCTTCCCACGTGTGTGAAGTAGAGTGGAACTCGATATTGGTGCACAGTTTGATGCAACGACTAGATAGGAATTTGAGACAGTGGGATTAGATAAATCCACCTCCTCCGCCTCAAAGTATTTAGCTACACCCTTGATTTATAAGAAAATGGAGTAGCCTCTTTGGGAAAATATTCAAACTATGTCCACAATTGTATATGAACTCAGTGGACTTAAAAATACTTAAATCGTGTAGATTGGGAAGGACTCAACTTGTGGTGAGGGACAATGAAAGGGGAATAAAGCACATGGCATGTTTGAGTAAATCTCAATAGTCAGGCCTAATGAATGGGGGCAAGTGATGGCTCCACAAATCGCTTATGGTTATCCGATAATGAACATGATTTTCTTCTATAATAAAAATGGTTTTCTTTAAGTTTCCTAGTAGCATAAATTTCTGTGGAGACAAATATCAGTATTTCCCATCCTATATCAAAAAGTCTTTAAAGATACTGCCTTCTATAACTTCAGAGCAGTCAATAAGTATTTGCCTTTCCTTATCAAGAATTCAATGACAGCGGCTTATCAGTACTGATCTAGCATGCTCTCAAATACAAGAAAACATGTTAAAATCCCCTTCAGCTCATGTTTCTTCAAAATAGACACCAAGGTATCTTTATTTTTTAATTTATTTATAGTTCTTTTCAAATTGAAAACTAATAGAATATAATTCTGAGTATAAAATAGAATATGATTTTTCTAAGTGTGAAAACCATGGTAAACTTAAAACAGAATAGACTTATTTTCTCAAACTGCTCTGAAGTTTACATTACTGTTTTTTTCTTTTAAAAGCCAATATAAGAATCCTAAAAGAATTAAAATAATCAAATAAGTAGATAACTATTTTAATCCTCTTAGGGGAATTTTATGTCCAGCCTTCTCTAAAATGTAATTTCATGAGAAAATAGCTCAAATTCTAACCTACTGCAAGAAAGTTGTAGCATAGTTGTTTACATCACAAGAAATCAACCTAATCAGTCTCAAAAGATAAGAAGATTTGTAAATCTCTTACTTCCTGTTTAAAATTCTATCCCTGATATTTTAATGACCTTAAGTTTTCAAATGCAAAAGATAAAATTAAGCTGTTTGAAACTTCACACAAATAACTAAACAAATAAACACAATAAACAATAAATGCTAAATTTCTGCAAAGTACTGCAGCCTTTAGGGTTGAATCTAAGTTCTCATCTCATAAAATTCAAGTAATGCAAGCAGAATTAAAATCATTTCTCCCATGCATGCAATCATAAATAGCATGATAAATATGCTACTTTATTCCTTTTTTTTTTTTTCTCTTAAAGACTTAGTTCAGAAAATAGTTGGGAACTGAAACAAAATGATAGTGTCTCAGCAGGAAAAAGATGGAGAAAGGAAGAAAGGAAGGAAGATGGCAATAGTTAACAGTCCAGCAAGTGACTCTCAAATGGCCTCATTCATAATTCATTTAAGAAGATCATCTTGATAGCCATACTATGCTGAAACAAGTATATTTGTTCTCTTTTCCATGATGCTACCACCCTCAAAAATCTTTACTGCAGCCTTTAAAATTCTGTCCTTTTAAAAAATATGGTGGAGGTCCATAATTTAGTGGTACATTTACAAAAAGGGTTAACAATCAAACAGCAAAAAACTTCTATAGATTAAGAGAGGGATAGTTCCAGTTTGTGAACATTACTTGCCATTCGTTCTTCCTCGAAATTGTACTACTTTTTTTTTTATTAAAAGTCATTATAAAAAGTTATTTTCTCTATGTTCAAACTGGAACAAATGAGCTTGCATTAAAGCTTATGGGATTTAAGTTAGATATCTGGAAGGAGCTGCTGACAGAGGAATCTGTTAAGCTCTGAACTGTAAACTTGGAAAATCTTTTTATTTGCTAGCCTTTAAAAGAAATATAGGGTGGTTTTGTCAACTAAGTTTGTCGAAAGACAAAATCTAGACGAGCTAACATTTCTTGGAACATTTTCAGCACTAATTTTCTCTGATTTGGTGATTATGTAATGAGAGCCTCATCATAAATATTTCCTTTCATGCCCTTCCTATATTTTCACCCATCACCACCATTATTCCCCACCTCTGCCAAGTCTCGGATTTTTTTTTTCCCCCAAAAAACAGCTCCAGTGTAGAAAAGATGACAAATTTCAATTATTCTGATAGAGAATGTATTATATAAGGTATACATATTTTCAGTAAGGGAAATTAATGAGATTTTCTATGACTATCAATATTTAGAGACATATAAATTAATAATCTCCAATGATTAAAATAATTGAGGAGCCTCATTCATTTTTTTGTAACTGTAGATTTTTTTTATTACTCTTTGCCCCACTTGGCCATCCTATCCATATTTTTAAAATAATACATGTATGAATTGGGAGATTTTGCTTTGCACTTCACAGCAACTGATTTCCAAAGGCACCTGAGTGATTTTGTATACAAACAAAGTTGCTGCCTGTGTATTTCACTTGAGGAGTATTTTGGAAAATCTTTTATAATGCTGAGTTGAGTTGGGCCTATTTAATTTGGTCTGGTCTCAGTTTTCATGAATTTTCTATTTGAGTCAGTGATTTTCAAAGCCCTTTTAGGGTTTCTGTAACCTTCTCATCAACCTTGGAAAGAAATCTTGTTTACTAAAGCTTTATATATTACTTTATTTCACACTCAGAGTGCTAAGGATTTTTACCACGCAGAAAGATCAAACTTATAGTCACTCAGACTACATTTGATTTCAACAAGAAAAGAAATTTTACCTTTTATTTTGTACATGGTTGACTAAGTGTAAATTATCTTTTCCAAAGGGTTCTCAGGTAGCCAGTTGCAATGCAGTTTGTGATGGGATGTTGTATTATTTTAAATATCTTATATAATCCTTTAACATGATTAAGTGCTTATTTCTGATCTAGGTAAATAAACCTATTCCACAAATTTCTGCTGTAATCTAGAAGGTAGTGATATTTCTTTTTCTTCTAAAATTTGATAAAGCTGACACATCATATTTAAACTCAAAATCTACTCTCTTCTCTCACTCTTGATAAAATAATAATGCCCTCAAATGATATTTCTCAGTTTCTTTTTCATAATCCACAGTGAATCTTTTTGTGTACTTCCTATTTAACAAATTTGCATCAAACAGGTTCAACTCATCATTATTTAAATCCAGTGAGCTGCATTTACACTTACATGGATTTACCTGCACTGACTATTCCCAACCTGAATTCTACATCTATCTTTAATTTGGTTTTAAACTTCAATTTTTGGTGACCTTGCTGTAATTCTAAAGTGAATGCTAGTTTTTGGTGCACTGTTTACATTTAGGTTCATTCAATTTGTCAGTCATTGTAGATTTTCATGTGTAAATCTGAACCCAAGCAAATCACAAGGCCCAGATGTCAGCTACAGATGGTCCCCAAGCAGAAGGGGAAAATAAAGAATGGTTTATCTCTTTCACCTCTTTCTGAAAACCCTGTACATTGTCATCAAATGCAAGTCTTCAGTCTAGAATGTTACTCCTGAGACCATATAGCCCTGATAATGTTAGGGACAAATTGGATTGGAGAAGCCTAGAAAAGGAAGGGGAGAAGCCAAAGATACTGAGTCTGTTATAACATGCCTCTTTGGCCTCCTCTCCTGCCATAGACTTCAACTGGTATTTCATCAGTTAGCCTAAGTACACAGAGGGAAAATACAAATCTGGGCACAGCAAAAAAAAATGCAGTCATGGGGATAACTGAGTAATTCTCTGAGTGTCAAATGACTTTAGGCAACAGAGGAGGCTGTTAAAAGTAACTCTGCCCCACATCCTCTCCCAGGTGCTCTAGCTGTGGATGAAGTCCGCACTCGGTGCTACAACATAGTATTAGGTGTATTATGTGTGCTTCTACATTCCTTAGGACACCAGAAGAATCTTGACTCTATCCTAATCTCTAGTTAGTTAAAATAATTAATCTTTTTATTTATAGCAAACATATTCTGTGAATGTCAAAATTAATAACAAATTGAATCACTGAATGGCTGGTAAAAACTTGAAATAGATTTCATAGTGAATTTTTTATTTGTCTGCTTGACCAGGTACTACCTGATGTTTTCAATTAATCAAATAAATTGCATACCTGCAGACACCATTAAAAAACAGAGGGCCTTGAATATTTCCCCAGTATCTATTAAATAATGCCTATGTGACTTTTGTTTGGTATAAGAAAGACAAAGGTATCTTGGTTATACCAGATATCTAATAGGAAAGGTTATAAATGTAATTACTTTATGGAACTAATGAACAGATATGTATTCATCTTCAGTTCATCATTTTGGTTTGGGTTATAAATGAAATAAATTTATTGCAACTCTAATTTGAATGGCTAATCTTAGCCAACCCAGAGAATCTGTTCTTTCCCTTAGCATCTGACTCTTAAGGGAAAAAAATCGTTATATGCAAGGTTGACAAACTTTTTCAGTAAAGAACCAGAGAGCACACGTTTAACTGTATAGAACACCTGTGGATTCTATCAGTGATGCTGCTCATCTTCTTCATCTTCCTTCTTTTCCTCCTCCTCCTTCTTTTCTCAACAACTCTTTAAAAAGGTAAAATCCATGCTTAGCTTGTTAGCCATATGAAAACAAGACTCAGGCCACATTTGTCTTGCCAGCACAGCTGAAACTTGCTGACCCCTGTATCAGACAGAACATGATTGTTTCTATTCAGCTTACCTCCCTTCCTCCTTAAGAAGCTTATAGATATTTAACTGGAGAAGCTAATACTATTTCTTGTTATCCTAGAGTAAGTAATTTCTCACATTTTGGGAGAGCAGGAAAATATTTTTAACAGTTTTAACTCATGAATATGTCCAGAGAATGGACATAAATGTTTCTTCCTCATTTACCACATAAAATATTCTTACGTTACTTCCCTGTTAATTAAGAATTCTATTAAAAACTTTTGTGTTAATTTGATCATTCCATAAAAAGCTTACATACACTGACAAGGGGATTCGCAGACAAAGGAACTATGAAATATATTAGTTTCTAATATCTGATCTTTCACTCAGCACAGTGAAAGTACTAGAAATACTAGAAAAAAATATATAACCTGGTTTATGCTTCAGTAGAGTTAATAGATTAGTAGAAAGGACGGGCAGGTAAATAATTTAAATATTTAAGCCAAAGAATTTAAAATTTGAGCAGAACTTGGATGCATTTCCAAGTCACAAATTTCGGAAAACAGAAACAGTTGTCAAAGACCCAGGAAACTGATGTGGCCTGGAGAGATGTATTTGAGACTCATCAGTATGTGCTGAAAATTTAGGTCTACACAAGACCTTTCAAAAACAGCACAGAGAGACAAAGAGTGGCTGGAAGAACAGCAATAAAAAAAATAGAGGAAAAATATTGAAAGAAATAATGATCCCAGCCTGGCCAACATAGGCAAACCCTGTCTCTACCAAAAATACAAAAATTAGCCGGGTGTAGTGGCACGAACCTGCAGACCCAGCTTCTCTGGAAGCTGAGACAGGAGAATCGGCGGTTGAACCCGGGAGGCGGAAGTTGCAGTGACCCAAGATCCCGCCACTGCACTCCTGCCTGGGCAACAGAGTGAGACTCTGTCAAAAAAAAAAAAAAAAAAAAAAAACAGAGAGAGAAAGAGAGCAAACATGGTCAACAAATTCAAAGGCTTCAGGGAACTCAGCTAAGATAAGCCTGAAAAGTAGCATTAGAGTTTGCCAATTGGGAGCCGTTCAGTGAAAGGACTCTGAGAGAATTATGTTAGCTGGGAGGCATTGACAAAGATAGTGATTCTCATATGATAATCAGGTCAGAGGTATTTTTCAAAATTAAAGTACCTCTTTCCCAAAGGAAATGTCAAAGTAGATTATGGTAAAGGAAGTGTGTGCTTTGAAATAAGGTTTTTGTTTTTCTAATACCTATCCTCCTCACAAGCTGAAAATTAATGGAAAGTGAAAGATTTGAGACAGAAAGGGTATTTTATTTTTCAAGAACAATGGTTTTGTTAGAAAGGAGAATAAAAAACATTATGAAAACAAAGATGGGGTTTGGGAAGAGCTTGTTTTTGTTGTTGTTTAGGATAAGAAAAGATTGAAGAAAGTAATAGACCAAGAGCTAATACAAGAACAGGAGTTAAAGATAATGGCAGAGAAAATAGACTGAATGTCTTCTCTTGTCCCAGGGGCAGTGAGATATGATAGGACCCAGAGAAAACGTGGAAGAGCAACTAAAGAGGTTTTCATATAAGAGAAGGTAGGCAAGCAAAGTGGCCCAGACACCTCCTTTCTTTCCTTCTTTTTTTTTTCTTTCTCTTTCTCTCTTCCTTCCTTCCTTCCTTCCTTCCTTCCTTCTTTCCTTCCTTCCTTCTTTCCTTCTTTCCTCCCTCCCTCCCTCCCTTCCTCCCTCCCTTCCTTCCTTCCTTCCTTCCTTCCTTCCTTCCTTCCTTCCTTCCTTCTCTCTCTCTCTCTCTCTTTCCTGAGACAGGATCTCACTCTACCTCTCAGGCTGGAGTACAACAGTGCAATCATGGCTCACTGCAGCCTTGCCCTCTTCAGCTCAAGCAATCCTCCCACCCCAGCTTCCCAAGTAGTAGGGACCATAGGCATGCATCACAGTACCCAACTAAACTTTTAAACTTTTCGTAGAAACAGGGTCTCACTATGTTTGCCAGGCTGGTCTTGGATATTTGGGCTCAAGGGAGACTTCTGCCTCAGCCTCCCCGCAGGCATGAGCCACCACGCCCAGACCCAAACACCTTCTATACAGCTTCAGTACTAACCAATTTCCTCCACTTTGTCGTACCTGTACTTGAGGGAGAAAAATAAAAGGGAGTAGTGGAAGGGACCAAAAGCTAATTACCAGCTGGTCTGTGTAAAGTATTTCTACCCATTATTTTTCACTGAATAGCAGCCTTTTAGGATTTTGAGATGTTATTATGATTCTAATTCTTGGTTGCATTTGAAAGCCGAAACAGAGAAAAGGCAGAGATGAAGTTCACAGTATGGATACCAATAATAAAATTAATAGGAGCATCTCATATGTGTAATCCAAATATTTAATTAACCAAATGAAAGGAAAGCTGCAAGTCCTGATGCAGCAGGCTTGGTGACAAGTGTGGCACTCTGCTGTGCCACTGAGTGTGTATAAACAGGAAGATGCTGATAGAAGTTTTCTAACCAAAGAAAATAGAAATTTTTTTTGTTCATTTGTTTCATTTGTTTCTCGTTGACTGAGAATCGAAACTTTTACATGGAAAGCGGAATGGCAAGTGTTAACACTCAATAATTTTCTCATTCTAAATGTTTGTCCTTGGGATAAAAAACTCACTTTAAATGAAATTTCAAGATCTACCATATATTTGAGGTACGTGTATTTCACCTATCAACTGTTGATACACTTGAAAAAAATGGTATACCTGTTTTTATGTCACCCACAAGTATATTTACAGAAAAAACAAGCCATTAATACACTGATCAAGAATGTAAAAGTGCCATCTAGAGGCTGGAGGAGCACCTTATAGGTCTATGATCCTTAAAATTAATGTGGGTTGGAGTTATAAGGAAGATGCAAGAAGGGCCTTCCCCTGATTTAAGTCATTTAACATATGTGCTTATTCAATGCTCCCACACTGCAATTCAACAAACTACTTGAAAGTAGAGATGCTACTCCAGTTCTACTTACTTTGAAACATTAACTCATGTTTTCAGCCAAGTGGCAGCACTGAATCTGCTTGTGATTATGGACATTCAACATTTTATGTGCCATTTAAGTACCTTCAGCATCAATTTTGCAGCTGGCAAACTATTGCTATTTATGTTTTCAGTGCATTTGAAATAATCTAGAAGTTATTTTACCGCCATCAGACATTAAGAAAAGAACCAAATGTAAAATCATTACTTTGCCAATTTACTGTGAAACCCAAAGGAAATATCTCAAATGTATCATTTATTAAATGTAAAAATGAAAATAAAAAGCAGTTCTTGGAACTTGTTAACAACATTTCGGTCAAGTAGATTTATCTAGAATATATTAAAGATTTTCAGACTTTTCCCATTTATAATACTATAAAAATAATATAAAATAGCTGATTAAATATCTCCTATATGGCAAGTGCTAGCAGTAATGTTATATGTCTTTTAATTCTAATTACCCAATAAGTTGATCATAAACTCTCTTTTACACATAAGGAAACTAAGGTTGCAATTTTTTTTAAGTTACATGACTGACTAATTAGTGATAGCCAGAATTCCAATACAGGAATGTCTTCCATCAAAGAGAGAATTCACAGTCAATACTCTTATATTCTCAAATTATCGAGCCCTTTTAGAAATTCAGATATATATTTGTAAAACTCTGGAGCTAATAGATCTGCATATACAAAGTATAATTATAAAATAGAGCTGCAATCCTCTAATTGAACTGCTAAATTTTCTTAACTCCTAATGTGTGAGGACCTGACGAAGAACAGTAGGTAAAACTTCAGTACTCTAATTATCAGCATATTATAAGGTACTTAGGCCACTCATCAAAGCACTTCGAATCGGTTCGCATCCCTCCATCTCTCCTGAGTGCTCTTTTCCTATTTTCTCCTTGAGCTGAGCATCGTTGAGGGAGTATTTTGAACCATGAAGATCTGACCCACTACACATTGATGCTATTATCATCAGGATGCTGAGTGTTATTAGTGATCCCCTTATGGATCTTTTTAAAAATTCTCTAAGCCCCCAAATGCTATTGAAGACTACCTGCCACCCGGAGCCTCCCACCCCACACCTCTTCACCCTACACTGGCTCCTTCAGTGATGGGACATTCCGAGCTTCAATTTGTACCTTTACTTTCCATTTTAATAATTCAGCATCTATGTTTTGCCTTCCTTCTTTCCATTGGCAGAAAAGATGACCTACTGCTTCTGAGTCAAGTTAACTTATCCTTCTTGACTGCTGAAGCCACTTGTTGCTATACTTAAATTTCCTCTGTTCAGCATTTCGGTTTGTTTGTCTTTGCCAAATTCTTCTGCCTCAGTTTACACACTGCTGTAGGTATTGTTAAACAGACAGAATAATGGCTTCCATAAGATGTCCACATCTCAATCCCACAACCTGTCAGTGTTACCTTGCACAGCAGAAGAGACTTTGTAGATGTGATTTAATTAAGAACCTTGAGATGAGAAGTTTATCCTGGATCATCCAGGCAGCCGAGGTGTGCCCAACATAATCACAAGGGTCCTTAAAAGTGACAGAAGGAGATGGAAGGGGAGGCCCAGAGAAGAAGACGTGACAACACAAGCAAGGTCAGAGCAATACCACATTAAAGAGACTTGACGTGCCTTTGCTAGCTCTGAAGCTAAAGGAAGGGTGCCACAAGCGAGGAAATGCCATGGCCTCTAGAAACTGGAAAAGGCAAGGAAATTGATCCTTCCTAGAGCCTATAGAAAGGAATACAGCTCTACCTACACCTTAATTTTAGCCCATTGGAATGCACGTTAGACTTCTGACCTACAGACCTATTTTAAGTCACAAAGTTTGTGGTAATTTGTTATGGCAGCAGTAGAAAGCATAGAGTCTTTATCGATAAAGATCACTATTTTATTATTTTAAGGCTACTATTTTATTTCTCTAATTCATTTTGTATTTCAGAGTACAAAATTCGTAGGCTATATCTACTACTTCTATTAATTTTTAATTTATTTTCTCCCTTCTTAATGTGAACTTTTTATTTTCACACTCAATAAAAATTCTTCTCTTATAAGCCTTTAAGGACAGTTTTCTTACCAATCTGATGGAAGCTTCTCTCTATTTATTCCTTTGACATCTTCAGAATATTATATTATGTTGACTTCCCCTTATGTGTAGCAATTACTTCCATCCTTGGTTTCTCTGATCTTCCATAGGCTCCTCATTTTTCCCTTGCCTACTGAGGCTCACCCCATTTAGATTATTCGGGACATGTGTGGCTATCTTGGGCCGTTGCCTCAGCAAAAGCCAACATCCTCTCAGAAACATTGAGAATAGCAGCTTCTTGTTTTTCTTGTTATTTATTCATTTATTTATTTGAGATGGAGTCTCAGTCTGTCACCCAGGCATGAGTACAGTGGTGTGATCTCGGCTCACTGCAAGCTCCACCTCCCAGGTTCATGCCATTCTCCTGCCTCAGCCTCCCAAGTAGCTGGAACTACAGGCACCCGCCACCACACCTGGCTAATTTTGTGTAGTTTTAGTAGAGATGAGGTTTCACCTTGTTAACCAGGATGGTCTCGATCTCCTGACCTTGTGATCTGCCTGCCTCAGTCTCCAAAAGTGCTGGGATTACAGGCGTGAGCCACCGCGTCTGGCCTATTTCTCTTTCAGAGCACTGCTTCACTCTTCAGGAGGGTGAGATATGCTCTCCATCCTCTGTCTCCATGGCTTAATACCTTTGGCTTGCTGGCCTCTGACTTTCTCAGGTGCTTCCTATTTGCTTCAAGACTTCTGGCTATAGCTGTAAACTGGGAACACTCTACAATAAGTAAGAGTCTGAGAATTTAAGCATGGTTTCCTAAGTTAGTTGTATTTTTCTAAAAAAAAAAAAAGAGAGAGAGAGAGAAGGAAGGAAGGATGGAAAGAAGGAAGGGAGGAAGGAAGGAAGGGAGGGAGGGAGGAAGGAGAGAGAGAGAGAAAGAAAGAAAAAGAAAGAGAGAAAGAAAAAAAGAGAGAGAAAGAGAGAACAAAAGAAAAAGAAGAGACAGAGAGAGAGAGAAAGAAAAAGAGAGACAGAAAGAAAGAAAAAGAAAGAAAGAAAAGAAAAGAAAAGAAAGAAAAGAAAAGAAAAGAAAAGAAAAGAAAAGAAAAGAAAAGAAAAGAGCGAGCTAGAAGACCGGGCATGGTGGCTCACGCCTGTAATCCTTTGGGAGCACTTTGGGAGGCTGAGGCAGGCAGATTACCTGAGGTCAGGTGTTGGAGACCAGCCTAGCCAATATGGAAAAACCCCATCTCTACTAAAAATACAAAAATTAGGAGGTGCGGTGGTGTGCACCTGTAATCTCAGCTACTCGGAAGGCCGAGGCAGAATTGCTTGAACCCAGGAGGCGGAGGTTGCAGTGAGCCAAGATCATACCACTACACTCCATCCTGAGTGACAGAGTGAGACTCTGTCTGTCTCAAAATAAATAAATAAATAAATAAGCTGAATCAGCTAGATTATATATAAGGAAGCACTTTTACTGATTTAAATTTATCTTTGTCTTAACCATACTACTGAAGATTATAAAAAGCAGGCGAATTCAAATGTTAAGAGTTATGAATAATCTACAAACTAGATAACAATTCATTGAATCTTTGCATTAGTCAAACAGTCTTAATGGATTTTGTTGATAAGTATATAGTCAATAAAAACAATGTTTCTAAAGATTATAAAGCAATTGGAAGCATACTAGTCCCCTAATGCCAAGTGAAACAACAATATTGAAACTGTATGATTGCTATTTAAATAAGCCTAAAATTACAAAAAGTTCTTAAAATAAATTGTCAGGTTCAGGGTTAGGTTCCAGGCCAAGCTGAGGGCTGAGGGGAATGGGTGGACGTGAGGCAGGGAGCTGGAAGAACACTTGAGAGACAGCAGGTAAATGAGACATGGCTTTATTCAGCAGCCCCTCACAGGGTCAGTGTTACATTTATACCCTACACAAAAAATAGTGACTGAGAGCCAGGTGGGGAGGTTCTGTATGTTGTGTCTACATGGCTATGATTACATAAGACATGGGACTGTGCGCCTGCACCCCGATCCCGCTGAATCATCCAGGCTGTTTACCCTGGCCTATGCCTGCTGCCCAGTGCCTGTTTGGCTGCAGCACAGCCATGTTCCTTACACCCTGCCCCCTAGGCCGAGCGGATCCTCTTGGTGGGGACCTGTGCACATATAGCAGCACCTTGGACCCACAGGTCACAGCGACAATACAGAGAACAACAACCCACCACTAATATTCCTGCTATGCTACCTATGATTATAAGAGCCCAACGTAGGCCAGAGGCCAGAGACACCCACCATCTTTGCAGGGGGTCATCAGTAAGGTGTTCAATCACCTTAATCTCCTGTGACACCCTCTTGTAAAGCTGTCATTATATTCCCGTGGTTGTCAGGGGTAAATGTACAACATTGTATCCCTACAAGGGCACAGGCATCACCTTGGGCAGCTATGACTATGTCTAAGACCATCCAGTTTTGCAGCACCACCTTCCTGATCTGGTCAACTTCCTCAGTGAACGAAAGGAGAGCAACTCGGGTGTAATTCAGGGCCCAAGCTGCATGCTCTACAAAGGCTACAGCCTGCTTTTCCACAGTAATGACACCTGCCCCAGGGATAGTTATAGCCAAGGGATAAAACAACCAGGGGGCAAGCTGCACTCGCAAAAAGCAGGAACACAGTGCCTCCCAGTTATGTGGGTGACCAGGAAACGTGGGAAGCACAGTGAAAGGGACATAGGGTCACCCCCAGGAACAACGTCCAGTCCAACTGGCTAGCAGATATGGCCATTCTGTGTCCCCACAGACCCATAAACTCCCAGGGGGCACAAAATCCATGGGGCCCCAGCCTTGGTAAATCTGCTTGTTCCACCACACCCTTGTTGTGGTGACACGTGTTGTGTTTGCACAAACCTCAGCAGGCAACCATCTGACAGTGACTTTACCCCCGTGCTGCTCTATAAATCATGGTATCTGCCCATTGGCCAACCTCATCCATCATGGACACTATGAGTCAGCCAGAGGGCAGGCTTGCCATGGGTTCTGCGACGCCCCCTGTTCAAAGCCCACTGTGTTGCATCCTGCCTATTGTCTGCGGGACCCCAAGTCACTAGCCATGTCCACTTCTGCCCAGAAGCTGGATGCACGTGCCAGAGCAAGGTGTTCGCAGCTGCTGCTGAGGAGTTATGCAGATGCAACAGTTGGAGACATTGGTCACCTCGGTGTAGGTGTGGGCCCCATCCATGATGCTGTTGGAGCACACCAACCTACAGCTGGAATGACAAAGCAGGCACACGTACTAACAAGGGCAAATCACATCCCTCAGGCAAAATACAGGCTAACTTTTCATGCCTGGATAACAATGCAGCTGCCAATGGCTTTTGCCTTGGGTGATGATACCAAACATCCTCAGCTCCCTATGGTTCTTTTGGGTCTTGTACCCATTACAAAGTCACAGGAGAGCTCGTAATAGGCCACACAGACAGTACATATGTCCCCCAGAGGAGGGTTCCTTCCCTGGCCGTTCCTCTATGAACAGTCAATCATGGAGGCCACACATTAAATACCCAAGGAGTAACATGTAAGTCATACAGCAGGCCCTCCCCTCAGGGGGCCAAAATAGCCAACCTTTGGCAATGAGGGTTTTGGAGGGTCCATGGCCAACACCAGGTTTTCTGTTCCCCTGCCTTCAGAGGCATTGGGGCAGGCAACAATAGATTACTGTTTGTCCCCATACCTGATTGGAGGAGCTCATCGTTGGTGTGTATCTGTAGCTGGGTGGGGGTGGAGGACTAGTGTAACAAAGCTTCCACCGGGGCTGGGTCACCTTTCCGTGGCTGCTCATTCAAAATCTGAAGCACGAGGTCCAACCTGGAACTCCGTCCCTGCCGAGAAGGGGGAGTAACATGCAACTGTGACCCGTTCTTCAATAGTCTGTTATATCGCTCAATCATGCCAGCGACTTGTGGGTTATAAAGAACATGAAACCCCCATCATATGTCCATCTGCTGTGCCCACTGTTGTACCTGCTGTCCAGTGAAATGTGTTCCCCTATCACTTTCAACAGCCAGGGGATGGCCACAAAAGGCGCATAAGTGTTGCAAAGCTTGAATGCTGTGTTGCTGCTGGTTGGCCACCCTGCAAGGGTAGGTGAACAACAAGTCAGTGGCTGTGTCTATGGCTATCAGTGCATATGTGTAGCCCTGCGATTTTGGCAGTGGCTCAATGTAATCTATTTGCCATGTGGTTAAGGGCGTCTGCCCTACCGTCGTTCGCTGTGTCATACTGGGCAGTTGTCTCTGTCTGGGGTATGCCTGAGCACATGCTGGACGCTTCCCACAGGCCTCCAAAATGTCCTGCAAAGGCAAAGACAGACCCCAGGGCTTATTGACCTGCCTGTTGCATCAGTTTACTCCCTGCATGTCTCAGTTTCCTGTGTAGACACAAAGCTACATCTTGGGTAGGTGCCGACTCTAACCATTGGAACTTGGCTAAGGCATCTGCCTCATCATTACCGGGGGTGGCCAAAGGCACATGACCTGACACATGATAGACAGTTACATCTTTCTGGTGACCTATTTCCCAGAGGTCATGCCATATGTTTCGGCTCCAAATGGGCTGATGGCCTACATGCCAATTGTGTAATTTCCAAGTAGTCAACCACAAAGTTAAACCTCGATAGGCTGCCCAGCTTTCTGTGCAAAGTACCATAGGTGATTCCTCCTTAGTAATCACCATCCACACGGCTCTAAGTTTAGCCCATTGGCTGCTTTGTCCACACCCAGTATCAAACCATGTGGTGTAAGTGCTAGGCTGGACTGCTACAACAGTCTAGGCAACAGTAGCACCCTGGTTGGACCCATCTGTATACCATGCCCCATCAGGAATTGGAAGGTGCCCTTCTTTAAATGGTGTCTAGGGCTGCCTCAGGCCCCATGGCCTTATCTTGCATTAGGACTACAGGCCCTAAAACTTCTTGTAACTCTGCTGCTAAGGGACTTGTACTCAGCATACTCCATTGTTCTAAGTAGGCACCCCACGTCACTAACGTGGATGTCTGTGCTGTCCCAGTCAGGGGGGTTGTTACCCATGAATGCACCCATGATGCTATTGGGTAAGTTGTCCGCACTATGACTGTAGCCTGTCCTGTCATACTGTCACAGGCCTGAAGAGCAGCACATATGGCAGCTAATTGCTTCCCTATCAGTCAATACCGGAGCTCAGCTCCCAGTAGGACCAAAAGCCTGCTGGCATACTCAGGTGTTCCGTGCACTGCTATAGGCCCTAACTAAAACTATCTATGGTCACATGCACATCCACTTTAAATGGGCACCCCTCGTCAACTATCCATAGGGCTTGTGCGCACTGAATAGCCTGCTTGGCTACCAGAAGGGCTCTTTTAGCCTCCTCAGCCCAATCCCAGGCAACAGGGGCATTGCTACCTCTAAACCTGTAAGACAATCAGAGGTTAACATAAAATCATCAACGTAATGAAACAGGCAGACCCCTTTTGGACATTTCCAGGCACCTAAGTCCATGGCAACAAGACCGTGACAAATGGTGGGGCTACGCACATAGCCCGGCAGCAACACTGTGAAAGTCCATTGTCATCCTGCCCACGTGAAGGTGAACAGTTCCTGGCTCTCTGGAGCAATGTCTATGGAGAAGAATGCATTAGCTAAGTCCGCTACAAAGTGATACTGTCCCAATTCTGCTGCCAAACAGTCCATAAATCCGTGATGGAGGGTACAGTCACATGCAGAGGGGTGTTACCTTATTCAGATCCCAGTAATCCACTGTCATTCACCAAGTTCCGTCAGGCTTTCTGACTGGCCCTATGGGGGAATTTAGGGGCTATGGGTGCCATGCACTATTTGCACCTCCTCTCATTTCTTAATAGTCTCAGTTATCTCTGTATGCCTCACTGGCAAACGGTATTGATGAGTGGATGTAACTGGTCAAGGTTGTGGCAGAACTTGGAGCAGGTGATGTGTATGTCCACATAGTACCAGCTTTACTACATGAACCCAGAGACTGAATTCTCCAGCCATGGTGTGCAAGTCCGGACCATGCAAAATGTCCACCCCCAGAATATATTCAGGTATAGGAGAAATATACACCGTATACAGGCGGGGAGCCAAGCGGCCAATAGCAAGATGCAGAGACAGGTTTCACTTTCATCGACTGCCCCCACTAACCATCAGTGAATGCAGCTTTGCCCAGAAACTTATCCATGTTGCTATAAGCAAAACTGCTATTTTGCCCCATCCTGGACATTCTCTGAAATTGCTGCTCCAGGAACGATTGCCTCCACAGAGCCAACCAGCACCTACCAATGCTAGGACCTGCTGTACATCGGTGGGGGACCAGTTGCCAGTTCCACATGAGGCCTCCAGTCATCCACTCCCCACCCCCACCCTGAGCCAGGCACCTCGGCCAGTTCCTTAATCAAACAGGAAGGTCTCTTCGCCCGTCTGCAAATAGTCCTTGAGCTGTAACATCTGGGCTGGGCTGGATTGAACAACAGTATTTGCCCCATCTTGGACATTCTCTGGAGTTGCTGCTCCAGGGACGATTGCCTCCACAGAGCCAACAGCATTCCATTGGGTTGCCTGTCAATTTTCTCCTGAGCAACCCCAGCTGTAATTAAATCAATCCACATCTGCATGCGAGTCACCCACTGGGGCTCCTTTTTATCTCATGGGGTGGTTACCTACAGAAGGGGCACCTTCTTTTCTTTATGGCATGGATTCCCCCGTCCCACTGATGGCCTTCTGCCTCCTCCAGGGCTGCCATAGCAGTAGTCACTTCATGTATATGGCACCCCGCATACGGGGTGAGAACAGCAGTCAGAGAGCCAAACGCACTTGGGGGCACTGGGCCCAGTGCAAGATCCCTCATGTGGGAGGTAAAACATTCATTATCTGGCCCCCGTGTATTCAGATCAAACATAGCCTGCTGCATAGCCATCTCCCAGAGTACCTGCACCAAATCAGTATATGACTGCCATTTACTCACAATTTCTGGTTTCTCGCCAACATCATTCTAAACAGTTCATATGGCTGCCATCAGCCACTTGATTAACATGTGGTCACCCTGCCCTTGCATCAACCATTGTCACAGCTGCAGCCACTGATGAAGGGAGGGGTGAGATGTGATAGAAACCAGCCTCTCCATCACCCAGGCAGAGTAAGAAATGCTGTTAGTCCCCTCATCCCAAAGATGGAGTAGCCAGGCTGGGAGGGCCTCCCCTGGGTGTTGCCAACACTGTTTACCCGACTCCTGCAACTCAGTGAGGGTATAAGCACAATAAGAGGTGTGGTCCACCACTGTGGGGGGGTCCCTGGGCTCTCCCATGGGGTCCCATTGGCTGCTCATGTTCTATCTTCTAATGGATCACAGGACGAGTCCACAGCAGAAGAGCCTCCTCCTCCTCAGGATCAGGCCATGCAGGAGTGTCTGGCCTGGAAGACAGGCTCAAGGTCACACCGACAGCTGTTTCCAACTCCTGCTCCAGGCTGTTTCTCTGAGCCTTTAAGTGCCCAGCTTGTGACTGGAGGTCCTTCACCCCCAGGTTTTGCTCCAAGCTGTGCATTTGAACCCCCAGACACCCAGCTTGCACCTGAAGCTCCTGTACCTGTGCCGTGCCTGCAGGGACTGAGCAAGTACTTCACGCATTGCAATCAGAAGCACCCATCCGATTCTGACCGCGAAGGTGAGGTCTTTCTTGGTGCTGTGAGCTTCCATCTGCTTCGGTGCCCTCTCACCCTCACAGAAGACCCATCTACTGCCTCCCATGTTTCCACTGGGGCCCATTCAAGCAGCACCTCTGCCACCAGATACCACAGCCCATGGTGCAGCCACATAGCCAACGGAGAGTCCCGAGGACTGACAACCCATTCAACCTCATCATGCCGACTATGCCAAGTGCCAGGTTCAGGGTTTGGTTCCAGCCCAAGCTGAGGGCTGAGGGGAGTGGGTAGACGTGGGACATGAGGCAGGAAGCTGGAAGAACACTCAAGAGACAGTAGGTAAATGAGACATGGCTTTATTCAGCAGCCCCTCACAGAGTCAGTGTTACATTTATATCCTACACAAACAATAGTGGCTGGGAGCCGGGTGGGGAGCTTCTCTATGTTGTGTCTACATGGCTATGATCACATAAGACATGGGACTGTGCAGCCGTGTCCCAATCCCACTGAATCATCAAGGCAGTTTACCCTGGCCTATGGCTGCTGCCCAGTGTCTACATGGCTGCAGCACACCCATGTTCCTTAACATACATTTACCAAAATACTAGCAATTTATATTTTAATACAGTACGATAGTTGCCTTTAATATTCATGTGTTACTTTGGTTAAAAAAATTGAAAAGTAAAGATTGGTTTTAGAACACAAGTAAAGTTTAAATGGAATCTACAATCAGGTAACTTGCTCTCAGCTTGGAAAACCCTGGTGTTCCTTCTCCATGGCATCTAATATTGATCATGTGTCACTTATTTTATTCCATAGGCTAAGTTAAGATGGAATTCTGATCCTACATCATGGCTATCCCCATGTTATTTATACTTTAGGAAGCAAGGTACATGTGGAATTGTTTTCAAACTAATGCAGACCAATTTTGTGTGTTTTTAGGATATGCCAAGTGCACTTTTATGAAGGAGAATTTCTTATAATTAATGATTCAAACAACAATAAGACATCACCAATATGTAATAAAGTATAACTTGGCACAAGCTCCTTTTTTTCTCCTTTGGAGACAGAAATGCATATTGACAGGTTCATCTTTTTTAAAAAGACCAGTATTTAAATTTCTAAAGGCACCAAATAATCTCTACACAATAAAAAATAAGTTATAAGAATTGCATGTGAAAGAAAGTCATCTTCTAAACAAAAAGCCCACCATTGTAACTGCCCAACAGGTTCACTTTGCTTGCTGCCTAGACAGAGCCAATTTATCAAGACAGGGGAATTCCAATAGAGAAAGAGTTATTTATGCAGAGCTGTCTGTGTGGGAGACCAGAGTATTATTATTACTCAAATCGATCTCTGAGAACTCAGGTATCAGAGTTTTTAAGGATAATTTGGTAGGTAGGGTGCCAGTGAAGTGGGAGTTTAATTGGTAAGGTTGAAGATGAAATCACAGGTAGTTGAAAGTGTCCTCTTGCACTAAGTCAGTTCCTAGGTGGGGCCACAAGACCAGATGAGTCAGTTTATCAATCTGGGCGGTGCCAGCTGATCCATTAGGTGCAGGGTCTGCAAAATATCTCAAGCACTGACCTTAGGTTTTACAATAGTGATGTTATCTCTGGGAGGAATTTGGGACATTTAGAATCTTGCAGCCTCCAGCCGCATGACTCCTAAACCATAATTTCTAATCTGGTGGCTAATTTGTTAGTCCTACAAAGACAACCTAATCCCCAGGCAAGAAGGGGTTCATTTTGGGAAAGGGCTGTTATCTCTTTGTTTCAAACTATAAAGTAAGTTTATCCCAAAATTAGTTTTGCCTACACCCAGGAATAAACAAGAACAGCTTGGAGGTCAGAAGAAAGAGGGAGTTGGTTAGGTCAGATTTCTCTTACTGTCTCAGTTATAATTTTGCAATGCCGATTTCACAATCACCACTGAAATATCATGATAAATATGTGCTAAATAGCAATGACAGATGCAGACACTTTCTAAAATAATACAAAACAAAGATTTCAGGAATGTATAATTTAATTTGCATCTTGGGGGATATATTGTTATCTTCTTGTCAAGGAATTTACATTCATAACTTGCCATGCACAGTTACAATATAGAGAGGTCTTGGATGTTTTGTAACTGCCCAACAGGTTCACCTTGGGGTCTGGATTGGAACCCTCTTTCTGGTAACATAAGGATTTTTAAAGAAATCCTTACAATATTTCTTTAAAAAAAAAAATAGAACAATAACTTCAGAATGCTGACCACAGTAAGCAAATCATTTGTAATACCTCTCTTGTCATGCTAGCAAAGTAAATAGTGAATTTGCAAATTCCAGAGATTTCTGGGATTACAGCGGTACTAATGTTTTGGCCCATGGTCACTGCTGGCTCATACCTTTTCAAATCAGTGTTTTTGTAGTCACTATTGCTTCCCACATAAATACTTGCACACAGTGAAACAATGAGACCCCTGACACACCGATAGGTTTTCTTAATTCTTTTTTTGTTCTGTTTCTGCTTTCCAGCTAAATGACCGAAAAGGAGATGTTTTACTGTGGATTCTTGGCTCCCCTACCTTTTAAACATTTTTTTTTCTTCTTTCTTCATTTTAACATAGATGTTTTTAAAGCTAAACATTTATCTTTTCTTTGAAATTACCTTTTCAGTTCATTTCATTGCTGTACGTTGATTTCCATTCTCAAGTCTGTTTGCAGACTAAACATGGTACACAATTTTTTGCTAGAAGAGTGGGGTACAATATTATTCAAACTTGATCTTTCACATGTATTATAACTAAATGGACTGATTTCTTTAATTAAGCCCTCCCCAGTGGATCACATAGTTCACAATCTTCTAGAGCTGTACTGTTCAATATGGTAGCCACTAGCCCCATGTGCCTCATATCTAGATAATTTAAACGTAAAGTAATTATGTTACCAGAAAAGGAGTTCCAATCCAGACCCCAAGGAAGGCGGTTCTTGGATCTCATGCAAGAAAGAATTCTGGGTGAGTCCATAGAGTAAAGTGAAAGCAAGTTCATTAAGAAAGTAAAGGGATAAAGAATGGCTACTGCATAGGCAGAGCAGCCCTGAGGGCTGCTGGTTGCCTACTTTCATGGTTTTTTTCTTGATTATGTGCTAAAAAGGGCCAGATGATTCATGGATTTTCTGGTAGAGGGGTGGGCAATTCCAGGAGCTGAGGCTTCTTCCCCCTTTTTAGACCATATAGGGTAACTACCAGACATTGCCATGGCATTTGTAAACTGTCATGGTGCTCGTGCCTGTGACTCTTAGTATGCTAATACCTTATAATTAGCATATAAGGAGCAGTGCAGAAGACCAGAGTTCACTCTCTTCGCCATCTTGGTTTTGATGGGATTTAGTCAGCTTCTTTACTGCATACTGTTTTATCAATAAGGTCTTTATGACGTGATTCTTGTGTCTATCTCCTATCTCATCCTGTGACTAAGAATGCCTAACTTAGTGGGCATGCAGCCCAGCAGGTCTCAGCCTTATTTTACCCAGCCCCTGTTTAACATGGAGGCACTCTGGTTCAAATGCCTCTGACAATTACATTTAAATACAATTGAAAATCTAGTTTCACAGCCACACTAGCTACATTTGAAGAGCTCAGTCACTATATGTGGCTAGTGGCTATGATCTGGGACAGCATAAATGATCTAGCAAATTCCCATCATTGCATAAAGGTCTATTGAATGGCACTTATTTAGATGAAGTCACATAGTCTGAGGAGCTGGAAATCTAATCTGGCCTTCTTTAAGTGTAACATGTAGAAGGTAATACAGTTCTCCCTCAGTGTCAGCGAGGGATTGGTTTCAGGACGCCCAAAGATACCCAAATTTGTGGATGCCAAAATTTAAGTCTCCTATATAAAATAGTGTAATATTTGCATACAAGCTATGTACATCTTGTAGTGTACTTTCAATATATAATATAAATCATGTGTAAATAGTTGTTACACTGTATTTTTTATTTGTATTATTTTTATTATTTTTATTGGGTTTTTAAAAAATATTTTTGATTCTCAGTTGAATGAAAAGATGGGGAGCCTGTGGATACTGAAGGCCAACTGTACTACAGGTCAGAAATTCTTTGTTCTTTAATCAATGTAGCAAATGTGAAATACATTAGGTGGAATATGTTGATTAATGTGCAGGTGAAAACTAGAATAACATATTAAGATTATGCATCAATAAGATCACATTACACAAAAGGGAAAATAAAGCATTTATGTGATATACTTACATTTCCTGCTTGTGATTAAAACTCTACTTGTTTCTTGTAAACAATCCTGCACTACTGAAGCTCACTTAGTCTGAAATTTGTCACACACTGTGATGATTTTGATATGATTTGCTTGTCCCCATCAAATCTCATATTAAAATTTGATCCCCAATGTGGTGGTGTTGGAGGTGGGGCCTAGTGGGAGGTATTTGGGTCTTAAGGGCAGATCCCGCATGAATGGCTTGGTGCCTTTCTTGAGGTAGTGAGCTCTCACTGTCTTGACACTGGATTAGTTCTCCCGGCAATAAATTAGTTACTGAGTGAATGGGTTGTTATAAACCCAGGGGGTCCCTCAGATTTGGTCTCTCCTCACACATGTTTTTTCCTTTAATCTTCTCTGCCATGTTTGGACACAGCACAAAAAGCCTTATCCAGAAGCCAAGCCGATGCCAGTGCCATGCTTTCTGTACAGCCTAAAGCACCATGAGCTAAATAATCCTCTTTTCTTTATAAATGACTCAGTCTCAGGGACTCCTTTAGAGCAAAGCAAAACCGTCAGACGCACACCTGCTATGTGCAAGTTGATGATTTATACATTTTGTTGCAGGAGGGGTATTTTCAGGTTTTGTGGGGTCTTGAAACTTAGGCAATTTGCAAAGTACTAAGTACTTAAAAAAAGAAAACCCAAATTGCAAATACATAAAACAATGATCATGTGAATACTTTGGCAAGACATCTTACAGAATTTTGGAAGAAGCCTGTGCAAGCAAGGAATCCTGAAGTTATTATTATTTTTTTTTTTCCGATGGTTCATTCTGAAAAGCCCTGAAGTTTAAGCTTTATTAGTTTACTGTAAAGCTACATATGAATATAAGACAGAATGTAACAAAGTGCTATGTTGACACAGCAGGAGGAAATAACAATTAGTGGAAGGACTGGAAATGGCATTTTCATAGAAAAAGGACTAGAAAGAAATACTTCATATTGTTAAAATAGTAGCACTTACTCTTTTTTTGTTGTTTTTTGAGACAAAGTCCTGCTCTATCACCTACAGTGCATGGCACGATCAAAGCTCACTGCAGGCTTGAACTCCTGGGCTCAAGTGATCCTCCCACCTCAGCCTCCTAAGTAACTGGGAGCCCAGTAATAAGCTGCCATTCCTGGCTAATTTTTTGTTTGTTTGTTTGTTTGTTTTTGGTAGAGACAGGGTCTCCCTGTATTACCCGGGCTGGTCTCAAACCCCTGGACTCAAGCAATCCTTCCACTTTGGTCTCTCAAAATGCTGGGATTACTGACTGGGGTGAACCACCACACCTGGCCAATGCTTACTCTTTATTTGTTTATTTGTTTGCTTGCTTGCTTTCTTTTTTCTTTTTCTCTCTTTCTTTTTTTTAGACAGAGTCTTGTTCTGTTGCCCAGGCTGGAGTACAGTGGTCTGATCTCAACTTACAGTAAACCTCAGCTTCCCAGGCTCAAGTGATCCCCCCACCTCAGCCTTCCAAGTAGCTGAGATTACAGGTGTGTGTCACCATGTCCAGCTAATGTTTTAAGAAAAACGTTTGTAGAGACAGAGTCTCACTATATTGCCCAGGCTGGTTTCAAACTCCAGGACTCAAGTGATCCTCCCACTTTGGCCTTCCAAAGTGCCAGGATTACAGGTGAACAGTGTTACTCTTGACGTGAGAAATTTGTTAGGGCAAGGAAGTTGTTTTCATATTTTACTTTTCATACTTCTCACAACTTTTATAGTGAAAATATGCTGTATAACTTGTGTTTAAAAATAGTCTGCCTATTTTTTTAATACACCCACATACATACACAGAATGCAGGGGTGGGGAGTGGTGATGCTTAAACTAAACATTTAAGACTGGCTTGAGAGTAAAAGATGGGAAAGTGTTTTAGTCTGTCTGAGATGCCATAACAAAATGCCACAGAATGGGTGGCTTAAAATCAGACATTTATTTTCCACAATTCTGAAAACTGGGAAGTGCTAGATCAGGGTGCCAGCCTGGTGGGCTTCTGGTGAGAGCTCTTCACCTGGTGTGTGGAGGGCGGCCTTCTGGCTGTATCCTCACTTGACTGGGGTGAGGAGCAAGTTCTCTGGTCTCTTTCTCTAGGGCACTAATCCCATCATGAGGACGGTACTTTTGTGGCCTCCTCTAAACCTAATTACCTCCCAAAGACCTCATCTCTTAATACCATCACATTGAGGGTTATAGTCTCAATGTGTGAATTTTAGGGGGAACACAAACATTTAGTCCCTAATAGTGAGGTCCAATCTTGAAGGGGAAAATAGAAGGTGCAAGTATATGGAAGTGAAAGGTAAATCAAATGTTTGACATCTGTTATTAATAGAAGGCAGTCTGTTTTCATGTCTGAGCGGTTTCACATAACAACGCTTTCCACACAGTATAATGTAACCCACATCTACAAGCTCATATCTTGGTATTCTAGGAAGAAAAGAAGTTGTGATCGTCCAAAATATACTAAAACTTAAAATGTAATTTAATAATTACTTTATGTAAAATGTAAAATGCAAGTCTTCAAGCTGGAACCAAATAAAAGAAAATCACTACGTGTTCTTCTAGATATAGTCTTCAGTCCCTGTGTCAGGGTGAAACCTTTTCAGGTGTTTATTTTTCTTTCATGAACATTAAATAAAGAAGATGAAAAATGCAAGTTCTAGAGTTTAGGTGAATGGATATTTTGGATAATGCATATCGAGTATCTTTTGTTAAATTTACAGGACTCCTTCCGTATACCTTGTGAATTCTAAGATTTTCTCTAGAGATGTTTGCTTTGTAGTTCGCATGGTTCTAGAACCAAAACAAGCATTGTAAATCAAGATAATGTATTTCAGCCTGACAGATCTTCCAGGGAGTTCCCGCTGAAAGAGCTTATCAATGAATAAATCAATATGCCACTGTCATCATAGGAATGGCCTCCCTGAGCCTCTCGATTAAAGGTTTAACAGCTTCAGTTGTCTTTGTTCTGGAACACTGATATTCCACAAGCAGAATCAAGATTTCAACTCTAAATAGTAATTTTACTAACATTTGCAAAACATTTACTTTGTAAAAGATACTTTACTACATTGATAATACAAAATAATAAAATATAGACTCCAAGAACAGACTTCTCCAAGAAGTCAATCTTAGTTGAGAAACAGAATAAGTAGAGAGTTACCGAATAATGTAAGAAGTTCTGTGGTAGAAATTAGCACTCTGTGTTTCTACAACCAGGTATACAAGTGAGCTCTGTCAGGCAAAGAAATATGTAAAGTAAGTGTAAAAATCTAAAGAGAAAATTATAAATAAAATGAGTTTATCATATTTTTAAAATATTACTCCTGACAATCATGGTTTCATGTAACATATTTATTGTATATTCATATTTTTGCAGGAAGCTGTTCCTAGTGCAAAAAATACAATCAACCATTTTAACACATTTCAGTACTCACTAAAGAACATAGTGTTCCACTGAAAACATCACTAACTCTAGCTGTTCCCACCAATTATATTCAAACTTGGAATTGTAAAACTCTTTTACTAACTTACAGGTTTCCAAAAATGTATATGTAACCCAAATAGCATATATTTTGCTTTATGCTTTTCCCTGCTTCCATTAGAAATTCTTTTTCACCAAATAAATTATGATATTTTTCATTTTATTGAAAACACTTGTGATCAAGGACAAATCCCACAGTCCACAAGCCACGATATTTCACTAAAAAAAATTTCACTGGATATGAGTCTTCCCCTAAGACATTTATGTTGAGCACCAATCAGTGTGTCTCCACTTTCATCAAACTCACCATGCAGCAGAGCATAGTTCAGTCTTACTCTTTTCTTTCTCCTTTTCCATGCAAAGTAGGTTTCTTTTTATGCCGAAATGTAGAAGGCCAGAACAGGGAATACCCATTTATACCACCGAGAGCTTATTAAATATCTTCCCAAATATTATCGTTAGGATAATAACTTCTTCCTATATCATTATACAATGATGAAGCCTAATTTAATTAAACTCTCTAAATATATAGAACTATATAAGCCTACAGCTCTAATAGTATTAAAGGAAAGCAATAATAATAGCTAATAGTTAATGAATATTTATTATGTGCTAGGTGTTATATTAATAGCTTTATATATATAATGCCATTTAGTCCTAAAAATAATCTTATAAGTTACCTAAGAAGGAGGTGAAGATGAAATTTTAAACAGAAGCTCCGGTTCCAAAGCACAATTAATCACTTTACTACAGTGTCTCAGCCAGTAACTGGACCCACAGTTGTCTTCTAATTTAGTAGGTGATACTAGCACAAAATTACATGGATTCACAAGGTAAATGTTTAATATCTAGCACTTCTACATAAGTTCTCTACACCCTTGTACAGAAAGGTTGTTGAACTAGATAACCAGTTGGGTTAGAGAAGTACCGAAAAAGAAAATATGAGAATTCATGTTATCTACAATATTTGTCATTAAAGATAGGTTGTTTTTTTTTTCTCACTGTCCTTACGCCATTTAACTAATATGTGACATCTTCCAGTTAACACAAGGACATGCTTTTAAATTGTCTTCTGTCTTTCAATTTCTGAAACATAATTCTTCACAAATAAAAACATCTGTAACTATCAGAGAAGGAAAAGAAGGGATGAAGACAAAAGTGGAGGAATGAAGACAAATGTGGAGTCATATGAGAAAGAAATAATAGTAAACATAAGCATAGTTAGCATTTGTTCAATCATTTTCCTTAGACCATGCCCCTCCAGACCTTTATAATTTAGTTCCAGTCAAGCAAAGCAGTGCTTACAATTTACAATAGAAGAAATCATAATATCCAAAGGATATTTGAAAAAAAAAGTTTATTCTCACTTGTAATCAAGGGAATGAAATAACACATGAGATCCATTTTATATGAACCAGACTGGCCAAAAAAATGATAAATATTTAATAAGGCAAGGGTGTAGAGAAAACAGAAATTCTTAAAAGTTGGTAGGAACATAAATTAACACACTTATTATGGAGAACAATTTACGATTATCTAAAATTGAAAAGGCATAAACCCCATGACCCAACATTTCCATGCTTAATATACTATTGAGCAACATTCCCACAAAGAAACAAAGGTATGTGTATGATACATTTTTGAAAAAATTGTTAGTAATAGTAAAACATTAAAAACAAAGTATTCAACAGTTGTTTCCTTCGATTTAGCAAATAGATATATTGTTCCTATGTGCTGGCCATATTCTGAAGGGTTAGTAACTTCTTTGATCCTCATAGCAGTTCCATGATGTAAGTACAATTATCATCTCCATTTTATAGATGAGGAAGCTGAGATGCAGAGAGATTTCCTGAAGGTCCAACAGCAATAAATGCCATAGCAATAGCAAGCACTATGCTATGCTGCTTCCCATGCATTAGAGAATTAAATAACTTGTAAGATGTTACATATTATCAAGAATAGATCTTGAGAACTGTGCAGAGATAAAAGGCAAGTATATTCATCCATTTTCATACTGCTCATAAAGACATACCCAAGACTGGGAAGGAAAAAAAGCTTAATTGGACTTACAGTTCCACATGGCTGAGGAGGCCTCAGAATCATGTCAGGAGGCACAAGGCACTTCTTACATGGTGGCAGCAAGAGAAAAACAAGGAAGAAGCAAAAGTGGAAGCCCCGATAAACCCATCAGATCTCTTGAGACTTATTCACTATCATGAGAATAGGACAGGAAAGACGGACCCCCATAATTCAACTATATCTCACTGGATCCCTCCCACAACATGTGGGAATTCTGAGAGTCACAATTCAAGTTGAGATTTCGGTGGGGACACAGTCAAACCATATCATTCCTCCCCTGGTCCCTCCCAAATCTCATATTTTCACATTTCAAAACCAATCATGCCTTCCCAACACTCTCCCAAAATCTTAACTCATTTCAACATTAACCCAAAGTCTACAGTCCATAGTCTCATCTGAGATAAGACAAGTCCCTTCCGCCTACAAGCTCGTAAAATCAAAAGCAAGTTAGTTACTTCCTAGATACAAAAGGAGTATAGGTATTGGGTAAATACAGCCATTCCAAATGGGATAAATTGGCCAAAACAAAGGGGTTACAGAGCCCATGCAAGTCCAAAACCCAGCAGGGCAGTCAAATTTTAAAGCTCCAAAATGATCTCCTTTGACTCCAGGTCTACATCCAGTTTACGCTGATGCAAGAGGTGGGTTCCTATGGGCAGCTCCACCCCTGTGACTGGCTGCTGGCTGCTTTCATAGGCTGGCGTTGAGTGTCTGTGGCTTTTCCTAGTGCATGGAACAAACTGTAGGTGGATCTACCATTCTGGGATCTGGAGGATGATAGCCTTCTTCTCACAGCTCCACTAGGTGGTGTCCCAGTGGGGACTCTGTGTGGGAGCTCTGACTCCACATTTCACTTCTGCACTGCCCTAGCAGAGGTTTTCCACGAGAGCCCCACCCCTCTAGCAAACTTTTGCCCAGGCATCCAGGAGTTTCCGTACATCTTCTGAAATCTAGGTGGAGGTTCCCAAACCTCAATTCTTGACTTTTGTGCATCCACACTCTCAACAGCATGTGAAAGCTGCCAAGGCGTGGGGCTCCCACCCTCTGAAGCCACAGCCCGAGCTGTACATTGACTCATTTCAACCATGGCTAGAGGGGTTGGGACACAGAGCACTAAGTCCATAGGCTGCACACAGCACAGGGATGCTGGGCCCAGCCCAGGAATCACCTTTCCCTCTTGGGACTCTGGATCTGTGAGGGAGGGGCAGTCGTGAAGATCTCTGACATGACCTGAAGACATTTTCCCCTTGGTCTTGGTGATTAACATTAGGCTCCTTGATAGTTATGCAAATTTCTGCAGCAGCTTGAATTTCTCCTCAGAAAATGGGTTTTTCTTTTCTATCACATTGTCAGGCTGCAAATTTTTCAAACTTTCATGCTCTGCTTCCCTTATAAAACTGACTGTCTTTAACAGCACCCAAGTTACCTCTTGAATGCTTTGCTGCTTAGAAATGTCTTCCACCAGATGCCCTAAATCGTCTCCTTCAGGTTCAAAGTTTCACAAATATCTAAGGCAGGGGCAAAATGCCACTAGTCTCTTTGCTAACACCTAATAAGAGTCACCTTTGCTGCACTTCCCAACAAGTTCCTCATCTCCGTCTGAGACCATCTCAGCCTTGTCCTTATTGTCCAGATCGCTATCAGCATTTTGGGCAAAGCCATTCAACAAGTTTCTGGGAAGTTCCAAACTTTCCCACATTTTCCTGTCTTCTTCTGAGCCCTGCAAACTGTTCCAACCTCTGCCTGTTACCCAGTTTCAGAGCCGCTTCCACATGTTCTGGTACCCTTTCACCAGTGCCCCACTCTACTGGTACCAATTTACTGTAGTCCATTTTCATGCTGCTGATAAAGACATATCCGAGACCGGGAAGAAAAAGAGGTTTAATTGGACTTACAGTTCCACACGTCAGGGGAGGCCTCAGAATCATGGCCGGAGGCAAAAGGCACTTTTTACATGGCAGCAGCAAGAGAAAAATGAGGAAGAAGCAAAAGCAGAAACCCCAGATAAGCCCATCAGATCTGGTAGGACATATTCACTATTATGAGAAAAGCACAAGAAAGACCTGTCCCCATAATTCAATTACCTCTCACTGGGTCCTTCCCACAACACGTGGGAATTCTGGGAGATGCAATCCAAGTAGAGATTTGAGGGGGGACACAGCCTAATCGTATCAGCAAGTTTCAGTGTAACATGCACTTTGACAACATCTGTGTAACAACCGTGTAAGTTTTAAAAAATTTTAGGTACATAAAATGTCTTGTTGACACATACATTCATACATATAACTGCAAGAATTCATATTAAATTCATTAAATGACTGATTCTGAAGAGGTGAGAATGGAAACAAGATTGGGGCTAGAAGACTAAGAAGCTTTCAAGTTTACATTTCATGTTGCACTAAAGAAAATGTTTAATGATGTGTATGTTCTTGTGTACTCCAATTTATTGATGAATATGAGACTCAGAACTTGTGACTTGCTCAAATACATAGAGTTACAAAACAGTAGAACTAGAAACCACACTCATATTCTAAAGTGTTTTATTTAACTTTGGCCAACCAAGAATTTGCTGTATAGATATAAGCTATGTAAAAGTAGTTAGAAAAGAAGATTAATTATATGAAAATATAATCTTCATTTACTTCAAAAATTTTGCCTATCAATTTTTCTATTAGGTCATGCAACAATATGTATAGAACAATGATTTCATACCAGCCATTATGTTTAAATACTAGAAGTAGGTTGAGACTCTAGTGAAGTCTGAGCTCATGACTCCTGGTTTACAAAACCAGGGCTCTAACCACCATCAGCAAAGGGAGCTTTGAAAGCTAACGAATTGTTCATTGTTTGAGCTTCTGGAAGAAAAGTTTTATAAATCTGACAAGAAATTATATTTACACATATCATTCCTTTTAATAGTGTAATAATAATTTCAAGCATTATTATTGCTATTATTCTCTGTAATTATGTAATAATTGTGATGCCTCATTTCTAACTCTCCAGAGAGAAGAGAAAAAAAAAAAATCCACTGGGAAGATGATGAGGGAGATTAAACCAAATGGTCTTGATAAATTTTCTATTGTAATTTTAAACAAAGCCCTAGATACCATCTGACTAATTGCAGATATTTCTGGAAAGCTTGAAGGTCTCCGAATAATTAGGTTGGGAAGAGGGAGGAAATCAGTTAGGAAGCTGATATCTCCCTGGACACTGTTAAAAACTGGCAACTGGCCTGCAGACCATGGTGGTGCTGACAGTGTGAGCACCAGGCAGCCCATCTTGGAGGCTAATTTGGTCTCAGAAGCAATGGCGTGTCCTTTCAATTTGGGAAAGCATTTTGGCTGTGAGAAGCATTCTGAAATAAAAGGTTCATAGGGAGAGAAAAAAGGAAACTTGAAATTAAGTTTAAAATATATTTGTTATAATCTGTACAAACAACAGTTTTATGTGCACTAACCAAAATGCTCTGTCATTCTTCATCAGCAACCATTACACTCAGATTCCATGCTAAAGAGTAAAAAAGTATCTGGGGGAACTGATAAATCTTTATTTGCCTCATTAAGTCTGCTCAAAACAAAACAAAACTAAAGTTGATAAAGGCATCCTAAGAAGATCTGGCTATTACTATGATTTTCATCCAACAAAACAAATCTGACATAGTGAAAGGAGCATTAATAGAAGTGTTTTTAAATTTAAGAAATTTAAAATGATGAGACGATAATATCTATATTGGCAGCAGGCAAGATGTATTTTAGCTGTAAGATCTAACAGGAAAACTGTTCTCCATCACCAAAATGCTTCATTTCTTTATTTGAAATTCTGAATTTCTTGCTTGGATCTATTTTTTTTTATTCCTGTTGAGAATATTGATATCAGCTTTTATAACAGCCATAGAAGAATGATACAAAAATCTGGCTTTTATACTCAAAAGATTTCAATATGTGCTCTAGCCTACATTCTAGTCTGCATGTTTCAATGCAGATGTATTCGTTTTCTAGGGCTGCCATAGCCAACTGTCACAAACTGGGTGGCTTAAAACAACAGAAATGTATTCTGTCACAATTCTGGGGCCAGATGTCTGAAATCAAGATATCGGTAGGGCCTCACTTCACTTCCTCTGGAGTCTTCAGGAAAGACCCCTCCGAAGCCTTTCCCAGCACCTGGTAGCTGCCAGCAATCCTTGGCATCCCTTGGCTTACTGTCACATCACTCCAGGCTCTGCCTCCATCCTGGCATGGCCTTCCTACCTTTGTGTATTTCCAAGTCTCCCTATCCTTAGAAGGACACTAATCATTGGATTTAGAGCCCACCCTAATCCATTATAACCTCATTTTAACTTGATTATATCTGTAAATACCCCATTTCCAAATAAAGGCACATGCTCAAATACCAGGGGTTATGACTTGAATGTGTCTTTTTAGGGGACACAACTCAACCCATTACAGTAGATTAAGTGCACATCTGATTCTCTGAATCTAGAAGGCAGAAACAGATGGGAAATTAGCTGTCAGAACAATAGTTATCTATTCCACTTAAAAATAATAATAGGGTTACAAGAAAGAAAATCCTTCCATGTGGTCACGCAAAATAAGAAGAGACATACAATCCCATGAACCCTGGCATCTTACCTCTAATAAAGGTGAATAGAAGTGTATATGTGCAGGTCAAGCAGCAAGGTCCTAGCAGGTCTGAAACAGTATACTTAGACTATGGAAATAAGTGCGGGGTATGGCAGTGGGGAATAGGAAGGAGACTGGACACTTCTCTTCACCTCCATCTTTCTTAGTAACATCACCAAAGAGGATATAACATTAAATTGTCTTCCTGTCTTTGGAAGCCTATTCTCCCTCTGTCACTCTTCAATGTCTTCTTTTATAGAATCCTACCCACACTCACAACTGGTGCAGTGAGAAAACCCCTTTCCTTCTTTCAGAGGAGGCAACTTGCTACTCACTTCTACCCAGCCAGACCCACATCTATGCATACCCACAAATCTGTACCTTACAATACTAAACTACTGCCAGTTTGAAATAAGAGAGTATCTGGCTGTCTGCTCTAAGTCTTATAAGAAAATTATTCTTTTCTTTCTTCATTCTGTTTTTTCTTGCATTCAAAATTGTAGATTAAAGGAAAGAGACACTGGACGGCTGCTTTGCCTACTTCTAGTGTTCTAAGGTTTGGCTCCACCAAAAGCTGAAGAAGCTATAATGCCGCTTGCCAATGTTTACATAATGCTCATATGGTGCTTGCAAACTTTACCAGGTAATCTTCTGAGTGTTTTAATATGTGGTAACTCATTTAGTCTGCTAAAATACTTTGAGGTGAAGGCTATATTATACCCATTTCACAGAAAAAGAAACTGAGGAACACAGAGGTTACATACACTGATCAAAGTCAAGCAACTAACAAGTGACAGGATTGGGATTCAAGGTCTTTCACTTTGGCTTCAGAATTCTTAAGTTCTTCTGAATTTTATTTTGTACTAAAGAAATAGTTCAGAGGAAATTCTTCAAATTCTGCATGGCAATACAATATCAGCTATCATTAATAAACTAATAAACATAACTGCCTTTGCCTGGATCTTTCCAGGGTGTTTATTTCCTATGAGAGGAGATCTCATAGAAGATGCTATGGTAGCTGAAATTCAGTATTCCTGTTTCTGGATAGTTCTCAACCTCTTTACGTGAGTGATACAGCCAATAAGCTCCTTCATGTCACGTTGTAAATATCTGGGCACAGTTCTGCTCCAGATAATCTTACTTACTTGCATTTCCCCCAGAGCCCCAAGATCCACAGACTACTGCTCTTTGCCCCAGCTGTCCACTTCCCTTACAAGGTTCATCACACTTTTCTACTAAGGTTTCTCAGCTAAATCTTACTCAGAATTCCAAGCTACATCTGAAGTGTTACTTCCACATAAATTCATTTCCTGATCCCTTTCACAAGACTCAGGTTCAGTATAATTCTTCTCTCCTGTGACTCTGTTTGGACCTACAGCAGTGGGCTTTCTTACCAGCCAAACATTAATTCTTTCTAACAGAATCTGGAAATTATTAAAATAACCAACTCTATCCAAAAATCTAGATACATAGGGAAAACCAACCCACCTCCAGCTCAAGAGATGTACTTGATTTTTCTAGAGTCAATCGCAGTTCTGCAAAGGCATGTGACTCAATTAAAGTCAAGCAGATGTTAGAATAAATTTTCTGGGACTTCTCCTATGAGTGCTTCTGGAACTAACATATTTTTTCTCCTTCTGGACATTGTTAGGCATAAAAGCAAATTCTAGAGCTAATGTAACCATTTCATTACCAACTTAATGACAGCGCTAAATCACAGAGAAAAGAGACCAGAGAAATAGAGCTAAGGCCATGGATTAAGTCAACCCTGAAGCTGCTCAATTTCTGAGCCTCCTACTATAAATGGCAATATGTATTTTTTATTGCTTACTCTAGTTTTAAATGTGTTTTTCTCTTATTTCCATCTAAAAGCACTTGAAGGAGTACATTTACCAAACATTTTTTGCATACCTCTTTAAAATTAATTTTTAAATTGTTGAGCAATCAACCATGAGCTCCTTGAGATTAGGAATTATGTTTTTGTTCTTTCTATATCCCCAGTACTTAATTCAGGTTTGGTACATGGTAAGAATTTAGTAAAAATTTAATAAATGAATGGCTAAGTGAAATTGCCACTAACTATTCAATAAATAAGAATTAACCTCAAAAGCACAGACAGCAAAACCAAAAATAGACCAATGAGACTATATTAAACAAAAATGCTTCTACACAGCAAAGGAAACAACTGAGTGAAGATACAACCTCTTAAATGGGAGAAAATATTCTCAAATGATTAATCTGACATGGGACTAATATGAATATGCAAGGAACTTAAACAACAGTTAAAAACCAAAGAAAGAAACATACAATCCCATTAAAAATGGACAAAAAGACATGAATAGACGTTTCTCGAAAGAAGACACACAAATGGCCAAAAAGTATATAAATGCCCAACATTACTAATCATCAGGGAAATTCAAATCAAAACCATGATATTATTTTACCCCAATTGAAATAGCTATTATTAAAAATACAAAATGTAACAGATGTTGGTGAGGATGAAAGAAAAGGGAATTCAAACGCTATTGGTGGGAATGTAAATTGGTACAGCTACTATAAAAAACATTGTGGATATTTCTCAAAAAACTAAAAATACAACTGTCACATAATCCATCAATTTCACTACTATTTATCCAAAGTAAAAGAAATCAGTGCATGAGAGAAACACCTGCACTTGCATATTTATTGCAGCACTATCCACAATGGCGAAGATGTAAAATCAATCTAAGTGTCCATGAAAGGATGAATGTACTTTTTTAAAAATGTGGTATATATACACAATGGAATACTATTCAGCCAAAGAAAAGAATGAAATCTTGTCATCTGCAGCAACATAGATGGAACTGGAGGTCATTATGTTAAGACCAAGAATAAAAAGATAAATTTTGTATGTTCTCATTTATACATAGAAGCTTAAAAATTTGATCTTATGGAGGTAAAGAGTGGATACAGAGGCCTAGAAGGGTGTGTGGGTGGTAGCAAGGAATGAAATGAAGTTGGTTAATGGGTACAAACATACAGTTTGATAGGTTATAAGTCCTAATGTACAATAGCAAAGTAGAGTGAGTATAGTTAGCAACAATGTGTTGTGTATTACAAAGTAGCTAGAAGAGAGGACTCAAAATGTTCCCAACACATAAAAATGATAAATGCTGGAGGTGATAAATATACTTAAATGCCCTGACTTAATCATTACACATTCTGCATGTAACACTCACATGTACCCCATCAATGTATAAAATACGATGTATCAATAAAAAAATGATTATAATGAATTCTGTATGAGAAACAGAGCCAAATTATAAGAAATAGTATGTTAATTAAATAATTTTGAAGACAAAGTTTTAAAAATATGCCTTCTTCTACCTTAGTCATGGAAAATTCAACCTCTATCTCAGACCATTGTTCTAGCAGTATGTTGAAAGGCACATAAGTTAGCTGTAATTGCAAATGAAACTGATAAGACAACTGATAAAATAACAGATGTCCCACAATAAACTAAGGTGCAATACAAACATTTAGAACTTACAAAAGCAAATTGTAGAAACAGTTTTGTGATCTTAGATGACCATTGCCTTAGCATAAATGGAGATTGGGGAGACAAAGAAAATAACTAGAAATTTCAGGAGAACTTTTCAAAAGAGTTGTTGAGCATTTATTATGCACTGGATATGCCCGCATTTATTACTAAGTTTAGTGAGGGTGGGGGTAGGTTACTGAGGGATTTAGGGTCATTTGATTATGAGGTGAGATGGTCACATGGAGATGAAGTAATTCTTTAACATAACGTCTGTTTGCAGAAGTACAGTATATAGAGGTAAGAATATACAATATAGTGTGTGCATCAGTAATTTCTAACAGAGCCTTAAAACAGAAACACAGTCTTTCCATAACCTATGATTAGCAAGGTATTAATCAGCAGTAACAGTTGCAGCAAAAGCTGGTTACAAACAATCCATAGAAACAGGACATGAAGCTAGACAGCCAGTTAGACCAGAAATTCTCTGAAGGGAGTATGTCTTAACCCTAAAGAGACCTAGAAGAGCCGTGGCAAGATGAGGGCATTTACAGCCCTATCTTATCCATATGGACAGGCGCCCCACCCCATGCATCCATTTATAGGCTCTCCACGAGGGTCACATTCCATTCCCAGAGCTATGAACATCTGCTTCTCTGGAATAGGAATCTCGGTGATGTGAAACCTCCCTGACTGCACATCCATTCATAGGCTCTCTGCAGGGGGAAGCACATCACGCGCTGTTGGCTCATTCTGGCAGTCCAACCTGGCATTGTCTTTACACAATCCTGCATGCAATTTTGTATTTACAATAATTAGGAGCATTTCATCTTTTGTTCTGTAGCAATAGTTTCAGGTGATGTCCCTACAGAATCTCATTCTTTTCTAAGGGTAAAGACAATAGAGTGCATTTCATCCCTTCACCTAAATTCTAGAGAGAGCTTTGCAGGGTATGGACAGTCAAGTTTATTATACTTCACCTGCACTTTGGAAGACATTGAAGACTGGTGACGAGCTCATACTTTCCAGGTCTGAGGAGTGAGATGCACTTGGATAGCTAACTAGCTGAGTAAGGAGTAAAGAGCTAGCTGCTGCAACTGAAATTAGTCTGCACTTTCAGGGTTTATCCAGGCAAAGAATGAGCCATACAAGAGAAGGAAATTTACATGGGTCTGCCTGGAGAAGTAATTGCAATTCAAGTGTGAAATTCCCATTTCACCCAAAGTAAAAGCTAAATTATTTACAATAGTATACATAATCTGGGTTTTCACTTCCACAACCCTCCCTTTTCTCCTAGTCATCCTACTCCTCTCCCTTCCTCAATCCTATAGTCTCCCTTCTGCTTTAGGGGATTTTCACAGGCTATTTACTGTATCAGCCATCCACAAGGCACACACAGTGACTTCCTCCAAGCCTTTTAAAAATGTCAGTGTATCAGTTAGCTATGGATAACCACAAATTTTGGTGGTTTAAAGCAATGACAGTTTGTTTTTGATCATGATTATGTGGGTTGGCTACTTCTCTTCTTATCCATGACTGCTCAACGAAAGCTGGGTGGTCTACAATGACTCTTAGTTGGAAGTCTTTAGCCTCAGCTAGAACCTGAGCTGAATGGGTTTGGAAAGCCGAAAGTTTTACCTCCAGTTGGGCTGTCATCTTCCAGAATGCAAAATGAGATTTCTTTACTTGGTGGCAGAAAATTCCCTAGCAGCAAGAGAGGATGAAACCCCAATGCACAAGCAATTTGTATGCCTTTGCTTTGTTTTAATTTAATTTTTTTTTTTTTTTTTTTTTTTGAGACAGAGTCTCACTCTGTCTCCCAGGCTGGAGTGCAGTGGTGTGATCTCGACTCACTGCAAGCTCCACCTTCCGGGTTCACACCATTCTCCTGCCTCAGCCTCCCAAGTGACTGGGACTACAGGCGCCCGCCACCACGAGAGGCTAATTTTTTTGTATTTTTAGTAGAGATGGGTTTCACCATGTTAGCCAGGATGGTTGTTTTAATTTTTAATGTGTGTTACCATAAGCTGATCACATGTCCAAGTCCATATTCAGGGGATGGAAAGTGAGTTTCCACCCTTTGAGAAGCAAACCAGCATTGCAAAGGGTGAGCATGTAGGAATGGAGAACCTGCAAGCTACCTTCTCAATAAGAACTACAGTGATCACCCCACTTAAAATTTTGACTTAGTCCCATAAAAGCACTCCCAGTCCTCTTTAATCTACTTTACTAATTCTTCTTTCCGTAGTATATGTCACTTTCTAACATACTATGTTACTTATTATGTCTATTGTTTATTGTTTTGTTTCCTCCTTTAAAATATATATTTCCAAATTGGAAATCCACTTAGAAGAGTTTCTGATACATAATGGGTGCTCAATAAATATTATTTGAAATATAAATGAAATACTCATCAACAATTTGAAGCCAATGAGAACCTCATATTCAGCCAGAGAGAGTACTTCATTCACATCAAAGAGACTAAAGATATAACATTTCCGACAATGGGCCTGGGTGGGAATGATTCCTGAAGAGTCCATTAAAACTATTCTAAGAGAGAAAATTGCATTGCATCCTAAAATAAGTAAAACAAAACAACAATAATAATGTGTGAGTCAGGCACCAATTCATGATAGTATTAGTCACCTGATAATTTTTCTGTCTCTAGGGTTAGAAGCATAAGTCAGTGGAAGAGAGAAGAGGCCAATCTGCTTCTCCACCACCCCATTAGGAAATGACAAAACTGCAACTATACTGAGCTGAGAAAAGGGAAGTAGCTGAGACTTATATAATGTTTGAACTTTTAATTCTTACATGAAATGAGACCTATAAACTGCTGACCACAGAACTTTGAATGTGTTGAAATGACAAGAAATATGGAGTTTTCCTTAAATTTCACCTAGGAGAAGGGGAAATACTGATCCCACTGAATAAATTAAAAAAAAAAAAACAGTATTGGGGGGATGGGGATAAACTGCTTTATGATTATAACTACAAGCCATACCAAACATCATAGTTATATTGCCTTTTCAGAAGTGATAGTTGCAGTTGCAAAATGAGTGACTCATTGTGTGTTCATGGGAACACCTTTTACGTGGCGGAAAGGAATGTTTATCAGAGATACGAAAGAAAAGAGCTGAGGTTTATTGAATATATGTGAGGGGATGGGAGCAGTTAATGAATTATTTCCTAAAATCTTTCCCAGATGATACGAGCTAAGTATGATTATCATTCTTTATATATAAGGAAGTCAAAGCGCAAAGAAAATTAATGACTTGCTGCAGTTCAAATGGTTAGGAAGTGGCAGAGCTTGGCTTGAAACCGGGTTCTCACTGATTCTAAACTCCACGCTCTTCTATTTTAAACTACTGCTTCCAGACTGAAGCAGGATCAGATATAAATCCTCTACTCAATTACTTTATAATTTTGCAATACCATAAGACCCTAGAGAGCATTTGTAAATCACGACAATACAAGGCCTTAAGTGCTTTAGGAGAGGCACTGGAAAGTCAGAGGAGGAAGAAATTACTTCCAGCTGAGGATCGGGGAAAACTTCCCGGAGGAAATTGAATTCTAATTTAATCTCATAATTATGACAGAGCTGAAGCTCTGGTTGGTGTTCCTAGTCTTCTTTCCTGTCTTTGAGAATGAGCCATGTTTAAATTTTTTTAAATATTTACATAATTGATAAGTGTTCAGATCAAAAGTAACTCAAGTCTTCTTTCTCTTTCTCTTCCTAAATTTATCTTTCACACACGGAAAAACAAATGTAAGTGAAAAAAGAAGTAAGTACACTCCCTACCCCCTATATCTTTGTATGTAAGACACATCCATTCTTAAAGCAGTTTGGTCTCTCATTTACTGTTGAAATTATCTAAAAATGAGCACGTGTACCTAAATCATCATAAATTGTATTAATTCATGTTTGCCTATGTTTTGACAAATATATTTGTTATTTCTAGCATTTTCTTCATTCAAAATCTGTAAGCCGTTTAACATGCTAAATTGCCTATATTAATTATATTCTCGCAAGCTAGAGAAAAAAAGTAAACATGTAATAAACTTCACTGCACATATCATAAACTATGATATTCAGAGTCCAAATGTCAAAAAGCACATAGTTAAACATGAAATTTGAAATTATTAAAAATTATACAGTAAAACAAACATTTTATTTTGCCTAAAAATACATATTTAATGATACAAATGACAATAATCATTTTTATAATTATATACTACACCATTATAAGTTAATACATAAGAATAATGGTGCAAATTTATGTCACATCAAAAATAACTTTGTAACTTGCATCACTTTTTATTAACGAAGAACCTCAGAGCCCACTATGGAATACTAGACCAACTCTGTTCTATGTAAATTGATTAAACACAGAATCCAGAATTCTGTTTAGCCAACCTAACTCTCCTCAAGAGGCTAATGTATCTGGGTCTTAAACTGAGTCCAGCTGAGCAGCGAGAATCAGATGAATTCAACACTTTAGCTTTGCCTAATTTGGATCCAGTCCATAAATGCGATTTATAAATCACATTAATGAAGATTTACTTCTTCAACCAGATTAATTAAGTAGAATAAGGAAAATATTTGTTTGACAGTTACTGTGTATGGATATTTTACATATATTATTTCTTTAAAATTATGCACGATAAAGCTGGGCTTTGAACACACATAGTCAGTCCTAGAGCTAAGCACTTAACTACCATCCTATGGGTCTAATACTAGATGGTAGCTAAACCTTTACACGAATTTAAAAAATGATTGATTCTACAATTTGCAAGATTTTGGAGTTGTTATTTTACTGTTTGTAACATAGTTTGAAAATGTACAAAAAGTGATAGAGGAGTTTGAACCAGAGCTGTGATTCACCCTGGATCCCTTTGAATTTCAACATTGCTTCATATTTAAGAGTCTTTCCAATAGTTTACATTAAACCTATTGCCTTAATTCATGTAGTGATAAAACCAGACTTTTCTTTCTCACTTTCCCTTCTATTGTTCTTTTGTAGATCCACAGTTGCCAATGCAAGACTGAGAACAACGTGATATTCAGAGTCCACAAAATTGCATCTCCCCACTCCAACCACAGGGCTCCAACTTAAGCAAAGATCCTCCTCCCAGTCTTGTCAATGTCCCATTCATGCCCATAATGACTTCCTCTCTCCGTCTCTGCCAATACTTCTAGAAACTCAACTTTCATCAACACCCGCAACCAGCCCCTTCCCCATATTACATGAGTCGCAATGACAGTTCAGTGATATCACTGTCCCTGTCATGTGCAGTTTGTGGGCTGCCACTGGAGTAACTGTTGCTGCCACTTTGCTAACTTAACTCATCCATTCACCCAGTGTTGTACACCTCCAGGACATCCCAACTACAGTTTCAACAAACATTCTCATACTTGTCCCTGTATGGACCTTTGTAGTAATTTCTTTGAGATGCAGACCCCGGAATGAAGTTGCAGGGCCATAGTATATGTGCCTATGTAGTCTGACTAATTAAGCACTAGAATGCAAGCAGTACATGAAAATTCTTACTGTCTACTTTTATTCTTGCTTCTAACTTAATATCTAGACTTACTAGTTTCCTTTTGTTTTTCATTGGTTTCTTAAATATAGCAATATTTGTACTTTGCAAGTTCACACCATTTTGACCTTTTGTTGTCTCCCAGCTTCAAAACAGTGTTGATGCTATTTAGAATGTACATATTTTGCTTCATCCATGCTTTTAAAAATAATTATAATATCCTCAAAATGTGGGGACCAACATCATATATTCCTTATATATTTATGTATCTTCTTATTTCACTACATTCCTCAAGAGTTTCTCAAAGTGATTCTTTGTATGGTCAATATTCTGAAGGCTGATTGCATCTAATGTCCTTAGTTTTCAAATGTAATTACGATGTTAAGAAGCCTGGGATCAATATAAATATTTTTCCTTGGCAGGTGATATGCTCATTCTCTAGAAGCATTTCCATTTCTCTTCATTGTTCTAGAATTTAATTGTAATATGTCTAAGTAATAATAATAATAGCTAATAATTAAAGAGTGATTATGTGAAAGGCACTATTCTAAGGGTTTTCTTATATTAACTTACTTAATCCTCTCAATAATATTTTAAGATAGGCATTTTATTATCCCAATTTTAGTGATGAAAAAACTGTAGTACCAAAAGTTTATCTTATATGTCATTTCAAAAAAGAGATCTGGTATTTTTCTTTATTTCTGAGATATTAATAATCTTCACTTATTTAATATGTCTTTTCTTTGCCCCTCTGCTCACCACCACCACCACAATCTTTTTTCTGAGAATCCAAGTAACTTGATGTTGGCATTTTTTATTTCTATTTTCCAAGTCTCTTAGTTTATTGTAATATTTTCTCTAGTTTTATGTTTTTCTGTTATCTTCTGAAAGTGTTCAATATAATCTTCTGACAAACTAATTCTTTCTTCAGCTGAATCATTTGGGTCTTCAGATCTTTATGTTTTTTAACTATTATAGTTTTCATACTTACTATTTCCACTTGATTCATTCTTATGACTTCTTCCACATTTTAACCTTTTTTTTTTTTTTTTTTTTTTAAATGATGGAGTTTCACTTTACTGCCCAGGCTGGAGTACAGTGGTGTGATCTCAGCTCACTGCAACCTCAGCCTCCTGGGTTCAAGTGATTCTCCTGCCTCAGCTTCCCAAGTAGCTGGGATTACAGGCATGCACCACCACGCCTGGCTAATTTTTGTATTTTTAGTTGAGACAGGGTTTCACCATGTTGGCCAGGCTGGTCTCAAACTCCGGACCTCAGGTGATCCATCCACCTTGGCTTCCCAAAGTGTTGCGATTATAGGCGTGAGCCACTGCACTCAGCCATTACTAACTTTCTTGTTCCTTAGAATATTTCGGTTAAACTTACTTTAAATTCTTAGTCCATCTTTTCCAATAATTCTTTTTCATATGATATTATTTTTAGCTTGCCACCTTCCTTTTAAAGAGTATTGACCCTAGTATCTAGATGTTTTATCCCCCATGAGCTCATGACACTGCCTGATAATATAAATTAGGGAAGAGCCTACATTGTATTTCTGCTGGTGAGTTTAATCACAAAAGGATGAGACTAAGTGGGGAGCCTTGAAGTACCAAAACCTGTTCCCATTACGTCTGCTGCCACTCCACCATCAAATCTCCTGAATTATTTTTTTCAAGATGGTGCCATCTTTTTAAAACAAAATCTATTAGTTCTAGCATTTGAAGAGAATTTTTACAGTGAAGTAAGATCCCTGACAGCTGGCATCTGTTTTATTAGTGTCTCACACTAGCAGAGATTTTGCAGACCCAAATATTACGCTCTTGGCATTTCAAGGTCCAGGTTATTGCTACAGAATTCTGTGACAATTGTGAGGTAAGAACAGTCCCAAAGTGATGGACCAACTAGTAAGAGGCAAGAGAACTGAAAGCCTCTCTCCCTACTGTCTTCTGAGAGCTGTGGTTCGACCAGGCAGCCCCCTAAGCCACTTACAGACCCAGGCTTCTCTCTGCTTCTAGATTTGAGGGGGCAGAGACTTAGGGGGGAACTAGCAGTCTATTCTAGTTCAATCTCTCATTTTAACCTTCCAGCTTTCTGACTCTCTAAGCAGTCAGAGTTTCCTTTCCAGCTGTAACAGTCTTCATGACCTTCAAGTCCTTTTTCTCTAATCATTGAAACTTCTGGAACCGTAGACAATAATATATAGATACATTATTTAAATTATTCTAAGTAGATGACTAAAACATCACAATCTGGAACTTAGATCCCAAATTCCCCATTTTGCAAGTTGTTTTCGGAGCTACTTTGGATCTGACATGCTTAACTGGTTCTTCAATAACAGGGTTCCTTATTAGTCTTGCTAGTGGTCTGTCAATTTTGTTGATCTTTTCAAAAAACCAACTCCTGGATTCATTGATTTTTTGGAGGGTTTTTTGTGTCTCTATCTCCTTCAGTTCTGCTCTGATCTTAGTTATTTCTAGCCTTCTGCTAGCTTTCGAATGTGTTTGCTCTTGCTTCTCTAGTTCTTTTAATTGCGATGTTAGAGTGTCAATTTTAGATCTTTCCTGCTTTCTCTTGTGGGCATTTAGTGCTATAAATTTCCCTCTACACACTGCTTTAAATGTGTCCCAGAGATTCTGGTATGTTGTATCTTTGTTCTCATTGGTTTCAAAGAACATCTTTATTTCTGCCTTCATTTCGTTATGTACCCAGTAGTCATTCAGGAGCAGGTTGTTCAGTTTCCATGTAGTTGAGCGGTTTTGATTGAGTTTCTTAGTCCTGAGTTCTAGTTTGATTGCACTGTGGTCTGAGAGACAGTTTGTTATAATTTCTGTTCTTGTACATTTGCTGAGGAGTGCTTTACTTCCAATTACGTGGTCAATTTTGGAATAAGTACGATGTGGTGCTGAGAAGAATGTATATTCTGTTGATTTGGGGTGGAGAGTTCTATAGATGTCTATTAGGTCTGCTTGCTGCAGAGATGAGTTCAATTCCTGGATATCCTTGTTAACTTTCTGTCTCGTTGATCTGTCTAATGTTGACAATGGAGTGTTGAAGTCTCCCATTATTATTGTATGGGAGTCTAAGTCTCTTTGTAAGTCTCTAAGGACTTGCTTTATGAATCTGGGTGCTCCTGTATTGGGTGCATATATATTTAGGATAGTTAGCTCTTCCTGTTGAATTGATCCCTTTACCATTATGTAATGGCCTTCTTTGTCTCTTTTGATCTTTGATGGTTTAAAGTCTGTTTTATCAGAGACTAGGATTGCAACCCCCGCTTTTTTTTGTTCTCCATTTGCTTGGTAAATCTTCCTCCATCCCTTTATTTTGAGCCTATGTATGTCTCTGCGTGTGAGATGGGTCTCCTGAATACAGCAGACTGATGGGTCTTGACTCTTTATCCAGTTTGCCAGTCTGTGTCTCTTAATTGGAGCATTTAGTCCATTTACATTTAAGGTTAAGATTGTTATGTGTGAACTTGATCCTGCCATTATGATATTAACTGGTTATTTTGCTCATTAGTTGATGCAGTTTCTTCCTAGCCTCGATGGTCTTTACATTTTGGCATGTTTTTGAGATGGCTGGTACCGGTTGTTCCTTTCCATGTTGAGTGCTTCCTTCAGGGTCTCTTGTAAGGCAGGCCTAGTGGTGACAAAATCTCTAAGCATTTGCTTATCTGTAAAGGATTTTATTTCTCCTTCACTTATGAAACTTAGTTTGGCTGGATATGAAATTCTGGGTTTAAAATTCTTTTCTTTAAGAATGTTGAATATTGGCCCCCACTCTCTTCTGGCTTGGAGAGTTTCTGCCGAGAGATCTGCTGTGAGTCTGATGGGCTTCCCTTTGTGGGTAACCCGACCTTTCTCTCTGGCTGCCCTTAAGATTTTTTCCTTCATTTCAACTTTGGTGAATCTGGCAATTATGTGTCTTGGAGTTGCTCTTCTCGAGGAGTATCTTTGTGGCGTTCTCTGTATTTCCTGGATTTGAATGTTGGCCTGCCCTACTAGGTTGGGGAAGTTCTCCTGGATGATATCCTGAAGAGTGTTTTCCAACTTGGTTCCATTTTCCCCCTCACTTTCAGGCACCCCAATCAGACGTAGATTTGGTCTTTTTACATAATCCCATACTTCTTGCAGGCTTTGTTCATTTCTTTTTCTTCTTTTTTCTTTTGGTTTCTCTTCGACCACTAGCAAGACTAATAAAGAAGAAAAGAGAGAAGAATCAAATCGACGCAATTAAAAATGAAAAAGGGGATATCACCACCGACCCCACAGAAATACAAACTACCATCAGAGAATACTATAAACACCTCTACGCAAATAAACTGGAAAATCTAGAAGAAATGGATAATTTCCTGGACACTTACACTCTTCCAAGACTAAACCAGGAAGAAGTTGAATCCCTGAATAGACCAATAGCAGGCTCTGAAATTGAGGCAACAATTAATAGCCTACCAACCAAAAAAAGTCCAGGACCAGATGGATTCACAGCTGAATTCTACCAGAGGTACAAGGAGGAGTTGGTACCATTCCTTCTGAAACTATTCCAATCAATAGAAAAAGAGGGAATCCTCCCTAACTCATTTTATGAGGCCAACATCATCCTGATACCAAAGCCTGGCAGAGATACAACAAAAAAAGAGAATTTTAGACCAATATCCCTGATGAACATCGATGCAAAAATCCTCAATAAAATACTGGCAAACCGGATTCAGCAACACATCAAAAAGCTTATCCACCATGATCAAGTGGGCTTCATCCCTGGGATGCAAGGCTGGTTCAACATTCGCAAATCAATAAACATAATCCAGCATATAAACAGAACCAAAGATAAGAACCACATGATTATTTCAATAGATGCAGAAAAGGCTTTTGACAAAATTCAACAGCCCTTCATGCTAAAAACGCTCAATAAATTCGGTATTGATGGAACGTACCTCAAAATAATAAGAGCTATTTATGACAAACCCACAGCCAATATCATACTGAATGGGCAAAAACTGGAAAAATTCCCTTTGAAAACTGGCACAAGACAGGGATGCCCTCTCTCACCACTCCTATTCAACATAGTGTTGGAAGTTCTGGCTAGGGCAATCAGGCAAGAGAAAGAAATCAAGGGTATTCAGTTAGGAAAAGAAGAAGTCAAATTGTCCCTCTTTGCAGATGACATGATTGTATATTTAGAAAACCCCATTGTCTCAGCCCAAAATCTCCTTAAGCTGATAAGCAACTTCAGCAAAGTCTCAGGATACAAAATTAATGTGCAAAAATCACAAGCATTCTTATACACTAGTAACAGACAAACAGAGAGCCAAATCATGAATGAACTTCCATTCACAATTGCTTCAAAGAGAATCAAATACCTAGGAATCCAACTTACAAGGGATGTAAAGGACCTCTTCAAGGAGAACTACAAACCACTGCTCAGTGAAATAAAAGAGGACACAAACAAATGGAAGAACATACCATGCTCATGGATAGGAAGAATCAATATTGTGAAAATGGCCATACTGCCCAAGGTAATTTATAGATTCAATGCCATCCCCATCAAGCTACCAATGAGTTTCTTCACAGAATTGGAAAAAACTGCTTTAAAGTTCATATGGAACCAAAAAAGAGCCCGCATCTCCAAGACAATCCTAAGTCAAAAGAACAAAGCTGGAGGCATCACGCTACCTGACTTCAAACTATACTACAAGGCTACAGTAACCAAAACAGCATGGTACTGGTACCAAAACAGAGATATAGACCAATGGAACAGAACAGAGTCCTCAGAAATAATACCACACATCTACAGCCATCTGATCTTTGACAAACCTGAGAGAAACAAGAAATGGGGAAAGGATTCCCTATTTAATAAATGGTGCTGGGAAAATTGGCTAGCCATAAGTAGAAAGCTGAAACTGGATCCTTTCCTTACTCCTTATACGAAAATTAATTCAAGATGGATTAGAGACTTAAATGTTAGACCTAATACCATAAAAATCCTAGAGGAAAACCTAGGTAGTACCATTCAGGACATAGGCATGGGCAAAGACTTCATGTCTAAAACACCAAAAGCAACGGCAGCAAAAGCCAAAATTGACAAATGGGATCTCATTAAACTAAAGAGCTTCTGCACAGCAAAAGAAACTACCATCAGAGTGAACAGGCAACCTACAGAATGGGAGAAAATTTTTGCAATCTACTCATCTGACAAAGGGCTAATATCCAGAACCTACAAAGAACTCCAACAAATTTACAAGAAAAAAACAAACAACCCCATCAAAAAGTGGGCAAAGGATATGAATAGACATTTCTCAAAAGAAGACATTCATACAGCCAACAAATACATGAAAAAATGCTCATCATCACTGGCCATCAGAGAAATGCAAATCAAAACCACAATGAGATACCATCTCACACCAGTTAGAATGGCGATCATTAAAAAGTCAGGAAACAACAGGTGCTGGAGAGGATGTGGAGAAATAGGAACACTTTTACACTGTTGGTGGGATTGTAAACTAGTTCAACCATTATGGAAAACAGTATGGCGATTCCTCAAGGATCTAGAACTAGATGTACCATATGACCCAGCCATCCCATTACTGGGTATATACCCAAAGGATTATAAATTATGCTGCTATAAAGACACATGCACACGTATGTTTATTGCAGCACTATTCACAATAGCAAAGACTTGGAATCAACCCAAATGTCCATCAGTGACAGATTGGATTAAGAAAATGTGGCATATATACACCATGGAATACTATGCAGCCATAAAAAAGGATGAGTTTGTGTCCTTTGTAGGGACATGGATGCAGCTGGAATCCATCATTCTTAGCAAACTATCACAAGAACAGAAAACCAAACACCGCATGTTCTCACTCATAGGTGGGAACTGAACAATGAGATCACTTGGACTCGGGAAGGGGAACATCACACACCGGGGCCTATCATGGGGAGGGGGGCGGGGGGAGGGATTGCATTGGGAGTTATACCTGATGTAAATGACGAGTTGATGGGTGCAGCACACCAGCAAGGCACAAGTATACATATGTAACAAACCTGCACGTTATGCACATGTACCCTACAACTTACAGTATAATAATAATAAATTAAAAAAAAAAAAAACAAAAAAAAAACAGGGTTCCATAGCTTATATAGTACCCAAAATAGTGTCCTAATATCTTAAAAATAAAAAATAAATAAATAAAATAAGAAAGCCCCTCATAAAATCTGCCAGACTCTTAAGGTTGCTTCTGATAGGCACAAAAGGATTTTCTCACATTTTAAATTTGTTTTGGGAAACTGCAAAAGTCTTACCACAACTTTGGCTATTACAAGTTGGAGCTCAGAATAATCTAAATTCAGCAGTTCTTCCTTCAGAACAGTATTACTGTTAATGAATTACGTGGGTATTGTACCTTCTGTGCCTTTCTGTTCAAAAGGAACAAAGCTGTGCTTTTCATTTGGAGCAGAGTCTGTGATTATGGACCAACTAATTAACTTGTCTGATATAGGAGGGATGATGCAATTTTCACTTCTAGCTTTTCTCTCTTCCATATTGATGGGGTTGCTGCTTATAAATGCTGTGATGACAGTTGTGCAAAAGCTCGTTCTAAGAACTTGCTTTAAGGCCATTTTTATATCTATCATTAAGCTCCCTTAGCAACAGAGAAAATTTTAAAAGCTAGTCAAACTAAGGTTACCAAGTTGAATTTCCACATATTCTTATTTACAAAAGGCAAGATTTTCTCTCAGCATTTTCTGAGCTTCCTTTCAGCCCTTAATATTTTAATAAAAGATCACTGTTACTTAATAAAGAAATTATGGCATAGGAAAGAGGTGCTACCTATTCTTTCTTACCACAGCTGTACATGGCACAACCACAGGAGAAAACTAAGTTCTCCAAAAGTCTCGGGTGCTGTAAGGGGACAAGGGGTAACTTACTTTGCCATTTTAGTTAATAGTTGATTTCTGTCTTGCAAAGGAACAATTCCTATTATTTTATTGATTAGATATGTCCATTAGTCAAAGTACAAAATAAATTAAAATTACAACCACTTAGTGACACTTAGTTTAAAAAAAAAAAAAAAAAACCTTAGCAATAAACATTCAAACATTTTGCAGAGAAAGAAAAAGCCAGCAGTATGCTTCTCATTGATCTGAGAGAAACTTGTCCAAGCCAGATACGGCTAGACACATATACTTCATCTAAAAAAAAATAATAATGGCAATTACATTAATATTGATAAAAATAATAAATTGCTTTTCAAGGAGGAAAACATAGGCTGCAAAAAGACATCTGTGATATATGGCTCACAAAATCAAAATTTAGATTCAGTACACGAGGGTGGTTGGCTGATTTATAAAATGCCTTCACTACATTGGGTTCAAGTGCCAGTAAGTATTTTAGATCATCAATACCATCTTCCTTAATATATGCTTTTTAGAACATTTAAATAGCTGATGCAATATTTCATTTATGTCCATCCTGAGTAGGGTTGCTTTATAGAGTTTATAGACTCGAAGGAGGGAGGAAGTCTGGTTGGTTGGTTAAATTCATGTGGGAAATGGGCAGTGTTTCTGACAATGCCTATACCTGTACTGAGACCTTGAGGAACCGTCATGAAATCCTAATACCTAGCATAGACCTTAGAAAAGTCTAATTTAGTCCCCTCCAGAATTATCTCCCTCCACCAGGGAGCGAACCATTGTAGGGCTTTGGCTTTTATATCAGGCTTGGCCAATAATTCTAATAGCCAACTTATTAAGTGCTTACAGTATGCCAAGAACTGTCCTAAATGGTTTATGTGAATCTGCTCATTTCATGTTCAACATAGTCCAATGAGGAAAGTACTATTTCTGTTCTTTCATAGATGAGAAAGTCAATTCTGAAACGTTTATTTAGTTACCCAAATTTACACCATAACTCCAGGCCTTGAACTTTAACCTATTAACTCTACATTGGTAGAGTTACTCTTTCCAAAAACTAAGTTCATCGAGGGCCAATATTGCTTTTCACATTTGAAATACCCCATTGCACTTAACACAGGGTTAGGTAGGCATACAAAAATACTAGTTAATACATTCATTTATAAAATGTGAATGTACTAGGTATTCTCTGACCCAGATATTCTTTGACCTACCAGATTTTCTTTCTACCATTTTCTACCCTGCTTTGGGCACCAGGAAGTTGATCCCTATAGATTGTTTCATCCAGGTCCCTCGGGCCACTCTGACTTCTAGTTGGGTTTGGCCAATGGAGAGAAGAGAAGACTGAAGGGAGAGCGAAGAGCGAGATCTGGGTTATTTTCCCAGCTCCATCACTGGGGTTGAGGGTTGGCAGTGTCTGTGATGCCCAATGACAAGCTGCGGCTTCTGACTGGTCATCATAGCTATGGCTCCAGCTCCAGCTCCAGCTCTTTTTGGGTTCCAGTAAGCTACTCATTGCCCTGGCCCTTCAGACCAAGTGGTGATAATGGGGTTCAGCCCATATCTTTTTAATTTCCTTTCATCTTGTTTAGGGGTACCATGAGAAGTTATTCTCCTACCCTTGGTGTGTTTAAATGATATATGAGAGAGTGTTAAGATGAAACAAAATATTGTAGCATCATAATACAAAATCTACCTAGTCTGCATCTTTAACTTTATTCTGACACCATTAAAGTAGTTCATCTCTGGCCTCCTTGTTGTTCCTGTAGAATAACAAGCATATCTCTTCCCAAGGGTTTTGTATCTGCTCATCCCTCTGCTTGAAACACACTTTTCCACATAGAGCTACAAGATATATTCAGGTTTTGAATGTCATCTTAGAAGTTTTTAAAGTAACAGCTCCCATTGTGCTGTACACACAGCCTACTTTATATTTCTTCAAAGTATGTATTCTCTGACATGATATTATAAATACATTATTTGTTTATTAATGTCATGTCTATAATACATGCTCAAAGCTTGGGCATTCGTAATTCAAAAATCTTGAAATCCAAAATGCTCCAAAATCCAAAACTTTTTGAGTGCTGACCTGACGTCACAAGTGGAAAATTCACACCTGACCTCATGTGAGAGCTGGCAGTCAAAACATGGATGCAATACACACAGTTGATTTAACATATCCAAGGCAAAAAAAGACCCTGCCAGCCCTGTTCATCTTGATATATCTTTTCACACAAGCCCATATTCCCCCACACAAGCGTGCCCACAATAAAATGTAATAAAGTGGCATGTGTGCAGGCCAGACACACCAACAGCAGGTTACCCATGTTGCTCTACATGTGGCGAAGGCCTACATGCATTACCCACTATGCTTTTTTTTTTTTTTTTTCCTTATTCTCTGTTCTATGGTATAAAGATATTGCTGGAAAATGTCACCAAAAAAAAAAAAAAAAAAAAAAAAAGTCCTGCAAATATTCCCATGACTAACAGTGGAAAGAGAGAAGATGGTAAACTGGACATGGTTACGGGCACCTGTAGTACTCAAGAGGCTGAGTCAAGACAATCGCCTGAGCCTAGGAATTTCAGTAAAACCTGGGCAACCTCATGAGACTCGGTCTCAAGAAAAAAAAAAAAAGAAAGAAAAAGAAAGAAGAAGTAGGAAGTATTTAAATGGTGCTTGAGATAGCCATGCTTTTGCTTTCGGATGGTTCAATCTATGAAAACTTTGTATTTCGTGCAAATTATTTCTTAAATTGTATAAAATTACATTCAGGCTATGTGTATAAGGAATACATGAACCATAAATGAGTGTTGTGTTTAGACTTGGGTCCCATCCCCAAGATATCTCCTTAGGTGTATGCAAATATTCCAAAATCAGAAAAAAACAGAAATGTGAAATACATCCGGTCCAAAGCATTTTGGATAAGGGGTATTCTACCTATACATTGTAAGATCTGGGAGGGCGTAACTTTTGTTGATTTTGCTTTTCATTATATTGTCTGTGTCTGCACTAGTACCTGGAACACAGTGGGGACTCAGCAAATATTTGATGACTGACTGACTGAAGGGATGATTCATAACTGCCTTACATCTTGAGAGTTCTATGTCGCCCAGGCTGGAGTGCAGTGGCGTGATCTCTGCTCACCGCAAGCTCCGCCTCCCAGATTCAGGCCATTCTCCTGCCTCACCCTCCGGAGTAGCTGGGACTTGACAGGCACCCTCCACCACGCCCGGTTAATTTTTTTGTATTTTTAGTAGAGACGGGGTTTCACTGCCTTAGCCAGGATGGTCTCAATTTCCTGACCTCGTGATCCACCCGCCTCAACCTTCCAAAGTGCTGGGATTACAGGTGTGAGCCACCGCGCCCGGCCTTATTCATTATCTTAACAGCATTGGGTAGAAGAATACCAATTATATACTTACATAAGGAATAATTCCTAGATATATAACAAGGCAATGGGCCAAATTCTTTATATCTCCCAGACCTCATCAGATCATTCAGTTCCTCTTAGATCACTAAAAAGGTGAGTTTTAGGCCAGGCGCGGTGGCTCAAGCCTGTAATCCCAGCACTTTGGGAGGCGGAGGCAGGCAGATCACAAGGTCAGGAGATCAAGACCATCCTGGCTAACATGGTGAAACTCTGTCTCTACTAAAAATACAAAAAATTACCTTGGTGTGGTGGTGCACTCCTGTAATCCCAGCTACTTGGGAGGCTGAGGCAGGAGAATAACTTGAACCCGGGAGGCAGAGGTTGCAATGAGCTGAGATCGGGACACTGCACTCCAGCCTGGGTGACAGAGTGAGACTCCGTCTCAAAAACAAAAATTTTAAAAAAGGTGAGTCTTAGTATTGGGTGAGCTCTTAGATGAAAGAGAGCTATTTAACAGTGCAGAGGAAGATGCTTATGTGACTCTGTCTTCTTTCAGGACTCTTCCTGTTCTCCCTCATTGACAAAGGGCAGTGGATTTCTGGAAATCTATTTTCAATAGACTTCAGTAACTCAATTTTACCTGTCCACACTGTATGATATAGTATCATCATGTAAAACTCAGAAACATCAAAAATCAGACAAACCTGGACTCACTCCTCAATTCTTTTACCATGTAACCTTGAGTTAATTACTAATCCGTTTTAAGTTTCAGCTTCTAAGAGTAGTATTGGAATTTATCAAAGGGTTATTATGAAGATTAAAGATATAACATGTGAAGTGACACATGGTAGGTACTCTAAAACCCTTTTATTGTTATTATTACTTCTTAGAAACCACCTGCTATGCATGCGGTAAATCAGTGATGCTCACACTGTGGACCACAAATCCCTCAGGTTCTGTGAAGCAGCCTGACTGTTTAAAAATGGGGAGAGGGGTTGAAGTTGATACCAAGTGGGAATGGGGTGAGGATCAGTGCTGAGGAAGAGGCCCTGTGGATGGGGCCCTCAGTCAGAGTTCCTCCAATGTTACAATTTTTTTTGTATTTTGAAGTGCTGAATGTAATTCTCTTTTCACAAATGAAACAGTTTTAGATTTATCTGATTATAAAAAATGCATAATCATTTAAATACTCTTTAACCACGCATAAAAGCAGACCTGTACTTAACTCATTGAATGAACTCAGTTAATTCATTCAAAGAGCTAGACTCAGTGAAGTACAAACAGAAAACATTGTTAGCAATTTTTATTTATTTATTTATTTTTTTTTTAGACAGAGTCTTGCTCTTTCATCCAGGTTGGAGTGCAGTGGCATGATCTCAGCTCACTGCAACCTCAGCCCCCTAGGTTCAAGCAATTCTCCTGCTTCAGCCTCCTGAGTAGCTGGGATTACAGGAACCCACCACACGCCTGGCTAATTTTTGTATTTTTAGTAGAGACGGGGTTTCATCATGTTGGCCAGGCTGGTCTCGAACTCCTGACCTCAAGTGATCCACCTACCTTGGCTTCCCAAAGTGCTGGGATTACAGGTGTGAGCCACCACATCAGCCTGTTAGTATTTCTTTAAATCTCCCTTTTTGATTTGTTTTCCCCTATCTCTGAATGAGATTTCAAGCGGGTCCTATAATTTTCTTGGTCATTTGCATGAATTAACAAATGATTTCCATATTCAGAGAAGACCTTTGTAGTGCAGTCTACTAACAACCTTTCAGCATCTCATTCAATTTAAGGCTTCGCTCTTCCAGGCTCAGGCTTGGAAGTCTGCTGTGCGAGAGGGAGTCGGTTTTGTACATTTTTCTTACATTGTTTTTGTACAGAGTTGCAGGTGAGTGCGGGGGAACAGTAGTGAGGGGGAGCTGTTGGGAAGAGAGGAAGGTAAGAGAAAAAAGTCTTACATGACTAGCATAGTTGCAATTTGACAAGAGTACTCTCTCGCTGTGACAGATGTTCAATCTGACTTCTTCCTCTCAAGCGACACTTTTGATGGTTGCAGGAAGATACTTGATGCTGAAACTCCTTCATGATATGGGCAATGCCTCCTCTGGTCATCAATTACAAATATGCCCTGTGAGACGACCCTTTACAGCATGTGCCATTCAGACACCCTCTGTCTTAGTCCATTGAGGCTTCTATAACAAACATACTGTAGACTGGTGACTTTGACAACAAACATATTTGTCAACAGTTCTCTAGGCTGGGAAGTGCAAAATCAAGGTGTCTGGTGAGGGCTGGATCATCAATTCAAAGATGGTGCCCTCTCCTGGTATCCTCACATAGTACAAAGGATGAGGGAGCCCTCTCAGGTCTCTTTTACAAGGATACTAATTATATTCATGAGGGCTCCACCTTCATGACCTAATCACCTCCCAAAGCCTCACTTCCTAATATCATCACACTAGCGGTTAGGATTTCAATGTATGAATTTTAGGGGAATGCAGTTATCATCTGCAGCACCCTCCTTTGGGGTCAGTTAATCATCTGGGTGGAACTCTTGCACAAAGCACTCCTCAAGAGGACCCCAGTCTGGATTCCTTGAGTGGAATCTACTTCCTACCCACCAGAAACATGCAGGCATCCTTTCTCCACCAAACTCCAGGAGCCTTTTCCAACACAGCACAGCCTTTCCTGCAGAGACTGCCCTAGCAGGACTCTCATTTAACATTTTTTGAGTTCCCAAGTCCCTTATACTCTGGAGGACTGAAGCGTAGACACGTAATTGAAGAGTTGGGGGAAACCTGTTCTCCAAATGGAAAATAGAGGGAATGCCTCAGTAATCTTATTTGTAGGGAAAAACACAATTCCCACAATATTCAAATCTTTTAGGTAGCTCAGAACTATTTATAGTTACTTGATCCATCCTATTCTCAACGTTAGGTTCTCAGCTATGACTATAGGATATAAATCTCCTGAAAATTGGCCAGGCATGGTGTCTCATGCCAGCAATCTCAGCACTTTGGGAGGCTGAGGCAGGTAGATCGCTGGAGGCTAGGAGTTTGAGGCCAGCTGGGCAACATGGTGAAATCCCTTCTTTACCAAAAATACAAGAATTAGCTGGGTGTTTGATGGGCACCTGTAATCCCAGCTATTTGGGAGGCTGAGGCATGAGAATCTCTTGAGCCCAAGAGGCAGAGGTTGCAGTGAGCCAAGATCATGCCACTGCTCCAGTCTGGGTGACAGAGAGAAACTCTGTCTCAAAAAATAAAACTAAAAACAAATCCCCTGAAATTTCACCACTTTGAAATTACCACGAACAAAATGTTGGTAAGTATTTGCATAATCGAGATGATAGCAAACATTATTTTGATTATTGACTTCTTTCCATTTTCTTGTACACTTTTGCTTATCTTCTCTTCCCCCTTTACCTGTATAACCAGTATTGACAATCTGGTGGGTTTCCTTTCATAACTCATAATTATGAATACATAACAATAAACAGTTTCTTATTTTTATTTTTAAAATTTTTCCTTTTTTCTATTTTTTTCTTCCTTTTTATTCTCAAATCATGCAGAAGAGGTTGTTACTGTTTGTTTTACTGACAATGATTGGAGTCTATGTGCTTATCAGTCTTCAGTTTATATCATTTAATACCAGATCTTGAAAATGTCTCCTGCCCCAGAGATCAACTGCCCCAGAGAAAATTTTACATTTTCCCTAAATTATTACATGTTATGGATTAACACTAATTTATTCAAACATTCTCCTTTTGATGGACATCCACTTTGTTTTCAGTTTTCATATGAGCTAGTGTTTTCTTTTTCCATAGAACAGATTCCCAGCTGAGGCTATGCTGAGTTGAAGAGTGTGTACATTTTAAATTTTAATAGCTGTTGCCAGATTTCTTTCTAAGAAAGCTTTAAAAAATATCATTTCTATGAACAAAGTGTGAGCCTATCCTTTATTCTATGACCCTTACAAGAAGTGTTATTCCTTCTTGTAATTTTTATTTCTAAGTGTAAGGTGTATGTCATTTTTTAAAGTAAGCATTTCCCGATTACTAGTGAGACTGAGCTGCTGTCAGTATGTTTATTGGCTCTCTGAATTTATTCTTTGGTGAACTACCTATTCATGCACTCTGTTTATTTTTCTGTTGTTTCATTTTGTCATTTTCATATCAATTCATAACTAATAGCTCATTTATTCTATAATTGTTGATCTCTCATAAGCATTGTGAATATTTCTCTCAATCATTTGCTATCAACTTTGTGTATATTATATTTTACCATAGAAATACTTTTTCTAAACATTGATACAGTTAAATGTAGTTTTTAATTTGTTTTAGTTGGGATTTTTGTTTTTACAGCAGAGAATTTTGTCTTTATTATACAATCCATCCAAACTGCTGGATTATACATAGATTTATATATTATATATATATTTGTAGTATGTATAATTTATATATATATAAATTTAAATATTTAGTGCATCTATAGTTTAGTTTTTTGGGGGGGTGGGGGGGTTGGGTTTTTGTTTGTTTGTTTCTTGTTTTTTTCTTTGAGACAGAGTTTCACTCTTGTTACCTAGGCTGGAGTGCAATGGCATAATCTTGGCTCACTGCAACCTCTGCCTCCTGGGTTCAAGAGATTCTCCTGCCTCAACCTCCCGAGTAGCTGAGATTGCAGGCATGCGCCATCACACTCGGTTAATTTTTTTTTTTTTTTTTTTTTTTTAAGTAGAGACAGGGTTTCTCCATGTTGATCAGGCTGGTCTTGGACTCCCAACCTCAGGTGATCCACTGGCCTTGGCCTTCCAAAGTTCTGGGATTACAGATGTGAGCCACTGTGCCCGGCCCATAGTGTAGTTTTTAGTGTGAAATAAAATCCAGTTTTACTTTCTTTCTTAAAGATTGACAATTGTGCTGATTAATTAAAAACCATTTTCTACCACTCCAGGTGAATCAGAAAGTGATTATTTTATCAAAGTAAGTCAATGGCTCCTACCTTGGGCTTTCGAAATGACCAGTAACTAAACAGGATTTTTTAGAAGTACTATTACATTTGTTTATTATAACTTATAAAGAAGATTTAAATCTTTGCATTTTATCAGTCATTTCAGAAGTACCTGTTTATTCTGATGTTTCCTTTATCTGCTCAGAGTCTACTTTAGAAATTTAAGATATTTTGGAAGCATCGATTGCTACTGAGCATAGGAACTGAGAAAGTGTCTCAAGAACCTAATTTCTGTATACTTCTAAAGACTTTCATTAAATACAAGTATGTATGTATGTGTGAGTCTATATGTGTGTGCACATTTGTGTGATGGGGGTGGGAAGTGAGGAGTCAGTGGACCAAAAGAGAATGGAAGACTGAAGCAGAGGAAAAAACAGTTGCACTTGGCAAGAAAATTCCTTAATTTTCCTCCTCTATTTGCTTACATTCAACAGCTCTATGAACTTTATTTCAGTACATACAATTGACATTCCACTTTTACCTTTCCCTTTGGCATCGCTTGTTCATAAACATGTCCCTAAGCACTGTAGAAGTCGTCTGTGAAGAAAAGTACTAAATGATGCTCCTTGACAATTTCTTGTTTTAGGAGTCTGATTCCTTGGAAACAACATCAAGACAAAGCCATTCAATTTTTAATCACGGGTGATATAAATCATTATGTCAGTTAACTCTAGGGTCTATAAATCTCTAAAATGCAAATTTATGACATAGGGATGTAATTTACCAGTATTGGCTTTTTAAATTCAATTAGCATGATGAGATATGATAGAACTGATCTTTGCAATGCTGCTTGCAACCACACCAAAAATAGAGGCTCTCAAGCTGGCAGTCTGTTAGTATATTAAGTATCAGCTTCACGTTTTTCCTGTTCAGACTAATTGCTTCCTTAATCTGTGATTGCTGACACATGTGCAGTTGTGCAAGTTAATGGGAAGAAAAATGGTTCTGATACTCTTTGGTTTTATTATATTCTGTTTTTAATTGTCTTCACAACTAAAGTATCACCATTTTATTTGATGCTCTAATACGTAGGAAATTCAACAATAAAAGTTTAGTGTATAAGATAGTTATGGATAAACACTCAAAGTGTAACATACTCAAACAGACCCAAGGCCAAATAGATTGATTTAAAATACAAATAATGTTATGAGGGGTGGTAGAGATTCACCCCCATTGGAACTTGCTCTGGTTTGCTTTGCTTGTTGAGATCACCTATCATTGTGAACTTTCAAAATCTGAGTTCTAAAGTTCCAATACACTTACCTTAATCTCATAGCAGGCACGCACACTGAGTCAAGTGCCCTGCAGCTGACTGATATGCTGATGCATTTTTAGAATGGAACAGGGTGAAGTTGAACCAATGCAGTGGCTAAAATAAGAAACCAATTAACTCCATTGTGAAGACAGCCACCCAAATCATTCCCCAAATAATTCAAAATGTTGGGCTGCAATACTGAAAACACATATTTGTTCTTTTTTTGGCATGCGTTTTTTATGTACATCTCAGTCTTTTCCTCCTACTCACAGAGGATCTCATCGTCCTCTTGTTCTGGAAGTTTCAGAGCTGTTATTATATCCACACTCTCACATGATGCCTCTGTTAAGTTTGGTTCAGCATGTCCATTATAAAGCCCGTAAGCCTCCAGAAAAAACTTATTATAACTGTCTATGAGGAAAAAAATTGCTTCCAGGGGAAACTTTGCATATATTATATTCCTTTTCAGTCCAGAAGGCACTCATCTTCTTTAACATATTATAGAATAGAACTTCATACCATTGCTTTTACTTTCCTTGGCTTTTATCAGTTTGATGACATGAAAAAATAAAATAGGGAAGCAAAGAGCCATTCATTCCACATTTTGCCCATTTTCTCCAAGACACTGTTCCATTTACATTTCCAGCCTGGAGTCAAAGTCTCAGGTCTGAATCACAATGACCTGCGGGTCCCTTTCACCAAAACTAGTTCTGGTCATTCCTAGACAGTCAGATTACAGGGATATGGGCAATCAGCCTTCCACACAGGAGGGATTTTATTTTTCCGTACTCAAAAGCAATCACGAATGAAAATATATATAATGGAAAACACTGAGAACTTTCTAAAAACAGCTTTAGAATAGATGGTTAAAAGAGATATTGTGCCAATTCAAGCTATCCCATTTCTGGATTAAGTTTTTAAATTGTACGGAATATTTCTTCAAATTGTTGTACCATTTGATGTTAGAGGAAAAAAGACTTTAACTACTGAATATTGATATAATTATCTTTCTTTAGTAATATAAAATTAGTAGTTAGGAAAACTATTTTTTTTTTTTTTTAGCACACATTGAATCTGAGAGATATTTTTCCATTGGTTGGGTAAACATTTGTATCTAGTACATCTTCATAATTAACACAGAGCAATGGGATGGATGACAAATTCCCAACTCCTCTGACTGGGTCTGAGAAGGAAATAAGTGACTTCTGTAGATACCTTTAAGAGGTGAGATGCCAGGGAAGGCTTGCTCAGGAAAGCAGTTAGTGGGGAGTCAGGGACTAGTCGGAAAAACTATAAACCATTTGATCCCTGATTCCATACCAAAATTGCTATGTTTGGCTCTCATCTTCTTCTGGTGTAATCCTGAGGTCCATTCCTATTTCTATGACTCCTCACTGAACAGACGGTCTGTAGAGGGTCCATGCAGGTGCTTCATATCCTAGAACTGCCTGTCGCTCTGCCTTTGTCATAAAGCCACTTTGACCCTGAGGCAAAAGATGTTGTTTCTGTTGATATTCTCTTCTCTGCTCTTAACCCTTTGGCTGGGTGAAGGAGTTTTCTACTATAGCTCTTCTTTGAGCTCATCCAGAAGCTTGTGTGTAAGAGAAACCAACAGATAATCCAAGCATTTTCCTGGGACAGGCAAGTTAACTCAAACACAAGTCCTGAAACTGCCTTTGTAAAGATCATGACAGTGAGAGAAATTTAACATGGCTGACTCATCTTGCTTCTAGCCTCACAGGCTGACTGTCCTCTCATTCCTGGGCATAGGCCAGGTTAACCATGGGAGGAATTTAGATTATAGTTTAACCTGAAAGCAAGGACGATAATAGTACCCCCTAAAAATTAATCCCCTCCTTATTCAAGGACCAAAAACTGCCTTTGTACGATTAATGAAAGGCTGCAAGAGTAGGATTATAGAAGGGGCCTGAAATCTACTAAAATGTAGGTGTAGTTTTTATAAATTCTTATTGCTTAGGAGTCATGTGGCTGAGGACTTCCCTAGTTGTTTCTGTAGACAACATCACTATTGTAGAACCTTGGATTGGTCTTTTAAAATGTTTTTCAGACTGACCCCATCCAGACTTGTGATTCATGACTTAACCATTCTCTGACTCCCAGCCTAGAGGTGAATAAGGACCTTGTATTTATTTATTTATTTATTTATTTGAAGGAGTCTTGCTCTGTTCCCCAGGATGGAGTGCAGTGGCACAATCTTGGCACACTGTAACCTCTGCCTCCCAGGTTCAAGCAATTCTCATGCATCAATATCCCAAGTAACTGGGACTACAGGTGCACGCTACCACGTCCAGCTAATTTTTGTGATTTTAGGAGAGATGGGGTTTCATCATATTGGCCAGTCTGGTCTCGAACTCCTGACCTCATGACCCACCTGCCTTGGCCTCCCAAAGAGCTGGAATTACAGGTGTGAGCCACCGTGCCATTTTTTTTTTTTTTTTTTTTTTTGAGATAGAGTCTTGCTTTGTTGCCCAGGCTGGAGTGCAGTGGCATGATCTCAGCTTGCTGCAACCTCTGCCTCCCAGGTTCAAGTGATTTTCCTGACTCAGCCTCCTGAGTAGCTGGGACTACAGGTGCATGCCACCATGCCTGGCTGATTTTTGGATTTTTTTGTAGAGACGTGGTTTTGCCATGTTGGCCAGGCTGGTCTCAAACTCTTAACCTCAGGTAGTCCACCCACCTCAGCTTTCTGGAGAGCTAGGATTACAAGCATAAGCCACCATGCCTGGCCCACAAGGACTATTTCACACACCCCTACGATTGCATCCCCAAACAATCAACAGCACCCATTCCTTAGTCCCCGACCACCAAATTATCCTCAAAAAGCCCTAAACTCCAAGCCTTTGCAGAGACTGATTTGAGCGATAACTCTTTTCTCCCACATGACGGGCCTCACATTAGTTAACTTTTTCTTTACTGCAATAACAGGGTCTCAGTGAATTAGTTTTGTCTGTGCAGCAAGCAGGAAGAACCCGTTGGGTGATTACAGTACCAAAACAAAACACAGGCATCCCCAGCATCCTACAGTAAAATAAAATAAAGAGAGCTGATATTTCATTGTAGATATAAAAGAAGCTACATAAACGTCCATATCTTTATGGATGTTTAAATGCTATTAGATGACATTTAGATATATCACAAACTTTCTTTGAGAACCTACTTCAAGCCCAGCAATGTGCTGAGAGTTGAGGATAGAAGCGTTACTAGGAAAAAGTAGAAGACAATGTTTTTGCCCTGATGCATTTAACAATCTCATTTGTCAAACAACATGAGTGTCATGAGTCTCAACTTTGGAATTTACAAAGCTGCTTTGTAAAACCTTAAGTGTTATCCATTGATTAGTATATACTAATGGATAACAGCTGAAATATGAATCATCAGAGTATTTTAATTTTTTGAGAAAATTACTAATCCTAAAAATAACACATCAGATCGACACTTTCTATGGAATGTGATATGCTTTCACAGAAAGAGAATGGACTTGATGCCAGAAAGACTCATCTCTGTGGTGGGGCTTAGAAACTGATACCCCAAATGATGGTACTTTGACACGCTGAACTGAAGAAGCTTCAAAGTCTCTCTGACCACCCACCTCATCTCCCACCATCTCTTAATTGTCTGTCTCCCCCAAACCACAGGATGAAGTGTTCTCTGAAGTTCCTTTATCTGCCTAAAGTATGGACCCACCAAAGAGAAAAATGTAACCACACCTGAAAAGACTCTTATAACATAATGTCTGTCTCTCAGGCTCATTCAAATTCCAAAGGTAACTATTTATAAGTTAACCTTTGTTCCCAGTTCCATTCATTCTCCTTAGTCATCATTTATTGCCCCTCAACAGGGTTCCTCTTCTCTCCTTACCATAGCCTGTTCTGCCACCATAACTTGTTTGCCAGGAACCAAGACCCTATTCTTCCTGTAAGCTCATGAGGGTATATAAGGTTCTGAGCTTCATTGGAAGTGGTGGGTAACTGCTCTGTGGCTGTCCTCATGCACTCAGGTTAATACGTTCATATGCTTTTTCTTCAATTAATCTGCCTTTTGTGAGTTGATTTTTCAGTGAATCTTCAGAGAGAGGAGGGGAAGTTTTTCCCTTGGCCCCTACAGTTTTGACCCCAAGAGCGGGATACCAAAGCTCTACTCTTTTGGAAGCCAAAGTTAAGGGAACCCAGGACTTGACAAGCTGGCAGAAGGTTAAGAAACTCTTATCAGACAGGCTCCTAGCCTCTCTTTCCAGATGGAACCCAGTCAAGCAGATGGCAAAAATCACTGTTGACTTCTTTTTCCTCTCCAAAATTTTGATTAATGAGAGAAAAGAATTTGTGTTACTAATCTGGGGTGTAGCAACTCTGGTGCACTTTTTGTTATACATATTCATATTGTTGATCGCTTTACTCCTATAAATGGTCTTTTCCTTTGTCATTGTCTTTCTTTGTGGTTGTATCATGAGGAAGAAGGGTGCCGGATAAAGTTCTCTCACGTCTTGTTTTGTGTCTTTGAGAATTTGACTTGTCACCAAGTGAGAACATTCACTCTTGAGGCTCCTCCATCCAAAGGGAGTGACTTTTCGGTCATTCAGGTGGCCAGTTTGAAAATGGCTGGTAACCCAATAATTTTTGTTCCGAACGTGTCAAGCTCTCAGGAAAGTTTCTCTTCATAAGTCCCATCCATAAGGGGCTTCTGTCATTTCAACCCCTGTTGCTTGGTTGGTGCTGGGAAAGTCCCATCCCAGAAGGGCCTACCCGGCGTCACAGATTAATGGGTCTGATGGGCCCTACAAATTTGTGAGTAACCAGAGGCAAACACCGCCTTCAACCATCTGTAACAACAAGATTCTTTTGCTGTCTTAGCTTATTTGTGGAGGTGAAGTCTGTGTGAGTACCTGGGCTTTGTATGAAGAGGCTATTGGATTGAGTCACTATTGTAATGAGTAGACCATGGAAAATTCTAATCAATGGGCAAAGATAGATCCTTTAAATTAAAAACACTTCTAAATTTTTTTTCATTGTAATTTTAGGGTAGCTTATTCTAAACAATGGCCTTATTTTTATTTATGGAAAAAAATCAAAACTTAAAAAGAAAGACACGTAATAGTGTCATGACTAGCCTTTAACGTTCTCTTGACTAAATTAAAATGCAAAAAATTTGACCTAAAACACATTGAAAATATTTTCTATACTCAAACTGCCTTTCTTTAGATTCCCTGCAGGATTAACAATAAAGGCTGTAGTCCAAGGACCACAATTCTGCAATTTATAGTCTGATAGTTAAAACTCTGCACTTTCACTGTTACAGCCTGGGTTTGAGTCCCACTCAGGAAATTGTAACTGCCCAACAGGTTCATTTTGCCCATGGCCTAGAAAGAGTCGATTTATCAAGACAGAGGAATTGCAATAGAGAAAGAGTTATTCACACAGAGCCAGGCATGCAGGAGACCAGAGCTTTATTATTACTCAAATCAATATCCCCGAGAATTCAGGGATCTGAGTTTTTAAGGATATTTTGGTAAGTAGGTACCAGTGAGTTGAGAGGGCTGCTTGGTTGGATTGGAGATCAGGGAGTTGAAGCTGTTCTCTTGTGCTGAGTTAGTTCCTAGGTGGGGGCCACAAGATCAGATGAACCAGTTTATCCGTCTGGGTGGTGCCAGTTGATCCATCAAGTGTAGGATCTGCAAAATGTCTCAAGCACTGATCCTAGGTTTTACAATAAAGATGTTATCCCCAGGAACAATTTGGGAAGGGTCAGAATCTTATAGCCTCCAGCTGCATGACTCCTACACTATAATTTCTAATATTGCGGCTAATTTGTTAGTCCTACAAAGGCAGTCTAGTCTGGTTTTGATTTGGAAAAAGGCTGTTACCGTCTTTGTTTCAAAGTTAAACCATAAACTAAGTTCCTCCCAAAGTTAGTTTGGCCTATGCCCTGGAATGAACAAAGACAGCTTGGAGGTTAGAAGCAAGATGGAGTTGGTTAGGTCAGATCTCCTTCACTGACCCAGTTATAATTTTTCAGTGGCCATTTCACGATCAATCCCTTTTCGTTTGATATTTGTACGAATTTTGACTTTTGGGGATTCCCATTCATTGGACCTTTTCCCTTTCTTGGGCAGCTTTTGATTTCCTGTATTCTTTAGTCTGTGGGGGCATTTGGGGCTTTTGGGCCTTGGTGTGTAAACCACTGAAAAGCTGAGACCCTAGAAAATCTGGCTGGACAGATGTGGGTTGTATCTTATTTGCAACTAGTGAAACATTGCTTTCTCTGAGCTGTCTTTGAGGCGATTCTGAATCTTATGAGGTGGGAGAGTACTTTTGGTTAAAAAAAAAATCAAAAGCTGGAAATAGCTGTTTGTCCTAGCTAATCTGATAAGAAATTTAAAAGGATTTTTTTCAAAGAGGTACATGGTTAAAAGCCAGCTTAATTAAGGGCTGATAATCAAGATGTACATATATTTTAAAGGCCTTTTTGCTTCTTCTCTTCAATCCTGTTTTTGAGAAATGTTTTCTAATGGACTGAAAACTTTTTAAAAAATTAATTATGTAAGTGACCACTCGGTTCGTTTCATTTCTTAAAAATTGTCCTCTCCTTTGCTTCTACTTTGTCCTACTCCTTCTTCCTCTTTGCCATCTTTGGTACCACATGAAAGGATCTAGAAGGGACTTACAATGACTCAGGCACTTTAAGAAACATAGAAAAAGGCATCACTCACCCCTTTTTTGGGGTCTCCCATCTTCCCGTGGGGCCTGAAGAGTCACTGACAAATCCTTCTCAGGTCTAAAATTCTGCCCTCTTTTATGCTATGTTAACTGATCACTTTGTCTTTGGGGGGCACCAGCAATTACTTTGTACTATGAGAGAAGACTTGATCTCTGAGTACGAATGGCCATTGAGTCACTGGTGAGGGTACAGTTTTGGAGGTTGCTGACAGTGGTTGCAATAAATGGTTACTATTACAGGGGGCTGGCTAATCATTTTCTTGACTTTTGAAGACCTAGGTGCTTCATATCTTCCAACTGCACCTGCTTTTCACATATTGAAATTATTATGCCCTAACAACTACAAATGTTTTGTCAGCCTTGTTCTTAATGGACTGCTCTGAGCTTAGTGTTCCAAATGGAAAACAAAGAGTAAATTAAAAACTACCTCTCTAAATGAAATTTGTTTCCTTGGCATCGATTTTTAATCTTTTTCTAACCAACCCACTCAAACTCCTTTAAAAAACAAGCTCAAATTCTCTTTGTGCTTTGAGATATAAATTTGCTAACCTGTTTTCTTTGAAAGTTAGCAAGGCCTTTGGCCTTGTGAGACACATAAACTTTAACCTTTTCCATTTAGAAAGGCACAGTTTGAATCCAATTGTCCTTTTGTCAGAGCCATTTAAACAAGAGCGACTCCATCTTGAACAGGAACTGAGTAAAATGAGGATGAGACTTGCTGAGCCGCATTTCCAGGAGATTAAGCATTCTTAGCCACAGACTTAGATAGGAGGTTGGCAGGACTAGTATCACAGGTCACAAAGACCCGGTTAATAAAACAGGATGCGGTAAAGAAACTGGCGAAAACCCACCCAAATCAAGATGGCAACAAAAGTGATCTCTGGTCCTCCTCACTGCTCATTATATGCTAATTATAATGCATTAGCATGCTAAAAGGCACCCCACTAGCAACATAACAATTAACAAATGCCATGGCAATGTCCAGAGTTATCCTGCATAGCATAAAAGCGGAGGAATTCTCAAGTTCTGGGAATGGCCCGCACTTTTCCCAGAAAACTCATGAACAATCCGCCTCTTGTTTAGCATATAATCAAGAAATAACTAGAAGTATACTCGGTCAAGCAGCGCATGCTGCTGCTCTATCTATAAAGTAGCCTTTCTTTTGTTTCTTTACTTTTCTAATAAACTTGCTTTCACTTTATTCTATTAACTCACCCTGAATTCTTTGATGTGTGAGATCCAAGAGCCCTCTCTTGGCGTCTGGATTGGGACCCCTTTCCAGGAACCCTTTTACAAAAACAAGTAACTTTTACCAGTCTTGTGGCTAAAATATTAAAAAACAAAGTTATAAAATCTTAATCTGTGTTTGTCTATATTTTTATGTCTACATATGTACATCGTTCTAATTTTATATTGTCTATATATCAAATTGACTTATAAATAAATTAGTACTCATAAATTAAGTAAATAAGCCCAAATGATTTTTCAGTTTATGTGACTTTAATAATTTTTGGTAAATAAAGCTAATCGTTAAATTTTGGCAACATAACATAAAAAAATTTCAAAATTTAATTTACACATTGTTTTTTTCCTCAGTCTATTGATCAGTCAGGTTTATATTGCCTCTGCTAGTATTTTAAGACCATAAGTGTTGCTTCTGTGATATAGTTGCTTATTTATGTCTTGGTTTAGAGCTTTTAGATTCTGGAGTTTTAGACAAGTGGCATGGTGAGGCCTGAGCAAAGCCAAAGTCAACATGTCTTCCTTGATCCAGCTGTGTCTTTTGGTCATGCTGGGAAGGGTTAAATTATCTGGGCATTGTTTTCCACAGCTCTGTCCTTTGTCTGGGCTCTGAATTTGGTACATAATTAAAATTCCTTGCTTCCTAGGTTTTTCACTAAAAATAAGTGTTACTAAGAGGTAACATTATAATTAACATATGTAATTTAAACTGCCAGATAGAAAAGCACCAATGCTTATGCAAAGTATATTTTTATAATAATTTTTTTTTGCAAAAAAAGGGTTATAAAAAAGAATATGTGTTTTTTCTTAAAAGGAAAGTGATTGTTCCTAGTTTAGATGTTTTAAAAGTTGTTTTTAAATTAAAGGAGAAAGGTAGTAGACAAAACTGAATGAATATTAAAAGTTAGAAAAAAATTTAAAATTTCAAGAGATTTTAGAATGGTTTATGAAAATTTTATCCTGTTGGACAGGTGGAGTGACTCATGCCTGTAATCTCAGCACTTTGGGAGGCCAAGGCAGGTGGATCACTAGGTCAGGAGTTCAAGACAAGCCTGACTAACATGGTGAAACCTCATCTCTACTACTGTTTGGGCAAAACTGGTTGAGATTGAATTAATCTGTTTATATGATTCTATTAGTAGTAGTAGCTTTAATATGAATAATAAAGTGATACAAAGGTAAAGCTTAGTTTTCTTTCGGAACAAGGCTTTGTGTAATATTAACTAGAGATAGAAATAATTAAGAATTGTTCCCCTTTGAGTAGACTAAAAAAAAAAAGAAAAAGAAAAAAAGAAGAAGGGAGAGTGAGACAGATTTTGTTTTCCCCATGCTATCTTTAGTAGGTCTTATGACTATTTAGAAAACTAAATATGCTCTCATCAAAAAGTAAAAGTATTTGCTTTGTTAGAATCTGTGAATTATCACTTTGGCTAAATGAATAACTATTATTTTACACTGAACTGTACTTCTACCTTGATATCAAGTGTTTTAAGTCTCTGATATTTGACATACTCCTGAAAATAAAATTTTAAACTCTAAATTCTGTCATTTTGATGGCAAATTAACTTTATGGATGTTAGGGCCCTTGAAAGCCCAGGAAAAATCATATTAGACTTATTTGGTATATAAAAATCTTACAGGAAGCATGTCAAATAAAAAATGGTTTAACTTTTCCTTAGATTATATTTATATAAATGTGTTATTAATATATGTTCTAAAATTGTGTGAGATTCCTAAAATCCTGTAATAGCTTACTATACGTTCTCAGCAATAATTTTAATTATGTTAAATTGTTGTATGTCACAGAAATAATCCAATTTTCTTGTTAATTGTGTCTTTAACCATGACTATTCAAAGTTTGTTTGCATCCACAAGCATTGTTTTACTTTGATTACTCTCAAAAACCCATTTTGTAATTGGCTACAATTCAAAATTTGCTGCTTCTTCAAGGAAATTCAAAGAAAGGTCCCTGACAAGAACTCTTGAATACAGGTTTCTTCTAACTTTGGAGACCATACCACTGGACTAGGTAAAAACTTCTAGGACTATTTACAATGCTGATGCATTTAGGACAATTGCTAACCAAACACAAACCAGAAAAAGAGTTAAATATATGGGACTAAACTGATAAGAGAACTAATTTTTTTATTACTCTTTTTCTTTGACATATTGCTGATCTATTTATATTTTGTTTTCCAGAGTCAAAAAACGTTTTTTCTTTTGAATTATTTATACCTTTAACAATTGAGTAAAGTATACTTTTGTGATCAAAATTGAAACATTCATCTTTTTCTCTACCTGATTTCTCCAGAATGTAGAAACTCTTAGTGAGTATTCTCAATTTATGGTAATATAGTTATTTGCATAATTCAATATGAATCTGTGTTCTTTTATTGTAGGATACAATTGAAGACATTGGCTATTTTTGCAAGGCTTTGACTGGAATGGCATATTTTTAGATATGACCAGAGTAATTTGAAGAATTAAAATTGATTTTATAGAACTAATAAAAAGCCCCCTGAAAATGCTGGTCTGGTACCTTGTCTACATAGTTCTGACCTGTGGTAAGTAAAGAATGTCTCTTTCCAACAGGCTCAGGAAACTCAGGATATTTTGAGACCTTGAGAAAAGAGGAATTCACCTAATTCATATAGGTATTCCAGGCTCAGTCTAATGACAATTTCTGGGGGCTTGGCTTCATAGCCTTGAGGCTTTTTAGTCTAATCTAAGATTCTTTATTAAAAAGTTTCAGCAAAGTCAACTTAAAAAGAGCCTATATGGCCAATCACTATCCTGGCTGAACTGTATACAAATAATCAGGCCTAGTATAATGAAATTAAAATTTATTTTGCTGATAAACTGGTCTTACTATGATTTATCCTTAACAGAAATAGGGAACTAGAGAGAGAAAAATTATATTTCAGAAGAATTCTAGTATACTTGTTACTTTTGTTTGTTATTTTTGAGTTTTTATTATTTTTCTATAATCTGGACTGAATCCTGAATTATTTCCTGGCTACAAGTCTCCAAACTAACCTTTCCAAATTTGCCTTTCGTTTATCTCACCTGGACTCAATAAACTCGCTAATACCTTTTACCTAGGTCCTGCAAGCTGAAGCTCATACCTTGTCACATACAGATTACAGATGAGAAAAATCTGTCATATTCCCACTGCCTATTTCCATTTTAACTGAAGATGCTTTGAGTCTAACATCTAGACATCTCAGCTGACTGCTTCTTTGAGTCTAAGAAAACCAATTTTTAGGTATTTCCAAAATCAATCTTTACTTTTCTCCGTTTGAAACTCTATCTACAACAACACATCCTGAAATGAAACATGTCTCTTTAATGGGACTGGCCTATTCCCAGAAATGAAAGATCCTCTAAGGGGATACATTGCACTCAACTATTAACTCAACTTTTCTCTTCATAGCTACCAACTCCACTTTTAGTGTGTGAAACTTCTAGAAAAATTCAGACAGAAGAATGTTGGGGATCACAAATGGGTAACCCAAAATGTGAAACTTTGACATGCAGAACTGAAGATGCCTCTAAGGTCTGGCTGACCTCCCTCTCTCCCACCATCATTCAAACCTCTGTCTTCCCTAAACTACAGGATAAAGTCATTCTCTTAAGTCCTTTATCTGCCTAAAGTCTGGACCCACCAAAGACAAAAATGTAATCTGAACAAACCCTTTTATAAGATAATGTCTGTCTCTCCGGGTCATTCAAATTCCAAAGGGAACTATTTACAAGTTAATCTCTGTTCCCAATTCCATTCATTCTCCCTAGAAATCATTTAACAGAATTCTCAACAGAATTCTTCTTCTCCTCCCTCCAATAGCCCATTTTGTCACCATAACCTGTTTTGCCAGGATCCAAGCCTTTATTCTTTCTGTAAACTTAAAATTGTATATAAGGTTCTGAAATCCACTGAGGGAGTAGGAAATTACTCTGTGATTCTCTCCATGTACACATTAATAAACGTTTGTGAATTTTTTTAATGAATTTGCCTTTTGTGATTTGATTATTTAGCAAATCTTCAGAGAGCAAAGATGGATTTTTTCTCTTGATGCCTACTTCTGATAATTTATTACTCATGTGAACCTGGCAGGCAATTTTGATCTTTTTGAGTTTAACCTTTCTAATCTATATAAAAGGAGAAATAATTCCTTCTTCAGATAGATGCTACATGAATAATTAAATGAACTAATACACAAAATGCCCAGTATGATAGTAGGCACTCCCTCTACCTACTTTTGAGAAGAGAACATAAAGTTTCTCCACTCCGTTTTTATTTGCATTTTGGTGATGAGACTGATAGAGGCAGGAGGCAAACAAATGCCTAGGAAGATAAGGAAGGGTCCCTGGAGAATCTCCAATCCCTTCAACGAGTTTTTACACCAGATATTTTTGTGCAGATTTGGGAGCCTCCACAGGGTCTTGCCTGGGCATGCCCACAACAAACTGGAGGCCCACATCCGCCTTCAAAATGGTGTGAAGCCACCAGGAATTCATGTCTTTTGCAGGGGAGGAGCCTGGCATGTTTAGCTCATGTGTAGTGGCCTAGTATTTATCCATGATAGGGAAGCCTGCTTGGAGAATCCCTCTCTTTGCTGAGAGCTTTCCTTTCACCTTATAAATTCTGTCCTCCTCACCCTTCAATGTAACTATGTGCCTAAATTTTACTGGTCGTGGGACAAGAACCCAGATTTAGCCGAACTCAAGACCAACAAACCACTATGATTATGTCATATTTTTGTTTGCTGAAAGGGAAATACATTCTTAAATTCATTTTCTAAAACACCAACGTGTTGTATTTTCAGTCTTATGCTGAAAGAAAAATTGACTAAATATGAGTCCCTAATATCTGAATAGAAAGTTACAAAATTCTTTTAAAAGTCAGAAGTCATTAAAAATTCCATTCTCCACTAGGAAACTTACCTGTGACACTCTCATTCAGTTTTATTTTGCTCAATCCTGGTCAGAAATGCTCTGTGACCTTAACTTGAAAGTTGCTGATTTTATTATATTAAGTTCCCTGAAAACACAAGTCATGATCTTTCTTTTCCTCTCACAACCACAGAATCACATCAGACCCAAACTCTAATATGTTACCTTCAGATTTCAATCCAAAACAAACCAGAAGTGGTAAGAGCTGTCTGATTGCACCTGTGAAATGACCAACCTGCACTCCAATTTAGCTCTCAGACCCTCCTATTCAGCTTCACCAATCATTTGGCCTTTAATGGGTCTCTTTTGCTGTTTATCACTCTCTATTCCCATCAATTTTCATTGCTCTCTACAGCTTCTTTATCACTTTTTGTTGTCAAGAACATAACTACTTTTGGATCAGATGTTTGCCATAAATTCCTGAAATAGACATCTAGCCCATAAAGAATAGAAATGAATAGGCTAGTTTTAAATGTCACCGGTAGATAGTTCATCTCAGCAGGCATGATTGTTAATACTTTCATATATCCAGTTCAAAACTGAAATTTTTCCAGTGCCCCAGGCATAATTATTTTCCTCCAAATGACTTGGAAGCCAGTATTACAGCATCTACCTACACATTATGTTTCACCAAAACACTGATATAAAGCAGAATCACAAAAATCTAATTATGTATGCTCCTTGGTGTTGGCAGCCTTGGTTTCTTAAAAAAGATTGTCTTATTGAGATGGAATAAAATTTGATAGCATTGGCAATTACTGACTTATACTTTAGATTAATGTCCACATGTGAAAAAAAAGTGGGGTTTTATAATTTCAAATGTTTAAAAAAATGGTAACGACACTGGAAGTTTATATGGCATATTTCAGCTGACAGCACAATTCAGGACTGAGTTACACATTCTTAGAATGTAAACTTCCAATAGCAATGCTGACAGGCCCTTTACGTACAGGGAAGTATTTGCCTTTAGAATAATAGCAATATACTATATTTAAATAGACCCTTTTATAAAGCACTTTAAAAACTGTCAACCTGTATCTCTACTTCCTATACACACATCTCTCATGAAAGTCAATAGTAAAGCTATATATCTATTATTTATTTAGTTAGTTATTATGTATTCATTATATTTATGAGATTCGCCCATCATTTATTAGCCTCTGGGCACCTTTGCAAGTTTCAGAGCTAAAAAAAATAAGAAGACAGCCTATGTCATTATGATTTGCAAGTTATTCCAGACATCATGAAAGCAAGACATACTGCTTCCAGCTCTCTTATCTTAGTAGATCAACACACTTTCAAAAGTGTACATTCATCAGAAGAAAAACACTTAGACTGATGCAGCTCAGAATTATTCCATAGGTTCAAGAACCAAAGAAGAAGCAATAAAATAGAATCAAAGGTGTTTGGTAGGTTGTTTTTGCCTTATATTTATGTGTTATGAAGCATTGTTACACAGTAGAGGTTGGTAGATATGAGATATTATAAAGATACATTTGCATAAATAATTTATTAAATTCTGTCAAATTTACATTGCATCACTACTATGTGCTTAGCACTGTCCACAGTAATAAAGCTTCCATCTTTATAAACTAAATATTGAGCTAACCTCTCTAGCAGAGCTAGATAAGTAGAAAGAGTCCTCCAGCTCCAAGACTTTTGATAATCAAGTTAAAATCAGAGTATCATCAGAGAACATCGTGTTCTCCATTTTAAATACTTCAATCCCAACAGAATGCAGGGATAGATTACATGGTTTAAAAATGAATTAAAAAAAAAAAAAAAAAGAACCCCAGACATTGCCTTTCACCTATAGCTTTCAGCATCTCTTTGCATATCCAGAAGAGATTCCAGATCTGAGTTCTTACTCCAGTGTCTTCTTGGTTCTCTCATTGAGAAAATTCTAGGTTCTGGGTGTAGGGAGAATGGAATGGCAGTATTTTAGTCAATGTGGCCTGTAGAGTCTGTATATTATATATTTATTTTATATTTTTTCCAGCTAGCTAGCTAGATAGCTGTCTACCTATAGGTCTGTGTAGATATATAGAGAGAGATAGACATAGCTAATTATATATATATACAGAGAGAGCGTTCCATGCCCTGGACCTTCACATCAATGTAGTGAGTGACCTTGAGTTAGTTATAAATCTAGTGAGTTAGCATCCTAATGTCTTCAGCACAGAAGTAGTCTCCTTCCAACTGATAACTATGTTTGAAATTATTTTGAGATGTTGAAATGAAAAATGTTCTATAAATACAAAATACATGCATAGTATAAAAATCCACCATATGTGTTTGTCTCTCTTTACTGGTAGAGCTCGTTCACCAGGACCTACTGTAGCACCTATTGGGGTTCAGAAAATGATTCCCTCAAATAACCATCAGAGTGCAAAAGAAAAATTTTCCCTTCACCCTATACACCTTTGCTTTTCCATTGACATTCTGGAACTCTGTTGAGAAAGGCATGTCAATATATTTAACTGCCTAGTGCTTAAACTAACTAGTATATCCCAAACTAACCCTGGTAAAAGTTCCTGCACTTCTGACCACTAGCCAATTATGGTTCAAATGCAGCTCCTCAGGGGCAGAGAACCAAAGCATTAATTTCCTCTACTCTTGAAAGTTCATATCAATTCCCTTGTTCAATTTCTTCAGCTTCAGTACAAAGGAAGTCCTCCAGTATAAATTTATGAAATGCATGTGCAACTAAACCTATCCCAAAACATTTATGAAATACATTTATATATTTGATTTTTAGATGGTGGAAAGACAGATAAGTGGGGGTAGTTATGTAATATAAAATGAAACAACCTTTAGGAAACTAAAGATTTTTCTTAGATTTTTCCCACGAAGTTCACATTGTGGGAAGATCAGGTACAAATGTAAAGGCATATTCAACTTTAATATCTAAAGATGCAGGCTCACGCCTGTAATCCCAGCACTTTGAGAGGCCGAGGTGGGTGGATCATGAGGTCAGGAGATCGAGACCGTCCTGGCTAACACAGTGAAACTGCATCTCCACTAAAAATACTAAAAATTAGCTGGGCATGGTGGTGCGCTCCTGTAGTTCCAGCTACTTGGGACAGTGAGGCATGAGAATCGCTTGAACCCAGGAGGCGGAGGTTGCAGTGAGCCGAGATTGCACCATTGCACTCCAGCCTGGCAACAAAGCAAGGTTCTGTCTTAATAATAATAATAATAATAATAATAATAATAATTAAATAAATAAAACATGTGTGCACATATGTGAGTTATTTCTATAACTTTCTAGTGATTTGTTAAAAATGATACTTCAAGGGCCATGCAATAGTTTGTATTTATCTCTGAAATTCTATTCTAATTCAGAATAATTTATAAATAGCAACATTAAACAGTTTTAGAGCACTGAAAATGTACAAATACCAAAATACAGAAATAACCACTCCCTCACCATCATCCCTATCTTGACTTAAAATTGGCTTCTGATTAACTCAGAAAATTTCAGTTTATGATCAGATGCCTTCAATTCTCAGACAAGGTAATTCACCTTTCTTTCTTCTCACATAGCATGTACCTTCAACCCTCTGATTTTTGAAGTCTGCAAGCATAGTACAGTGTAGTGATGTTAGAGGAGAGATTTACATATCTTCTTCTTTCTTCCCTTTTTAAAACATTCTTTCGCTTTATCAGTGTCAGTCATTCAGGCACCCCTTTGACAAGGGACTTGAAGGAAGGTGACAGTACCAGAGTAGAAGATGCTATATCAAAAAAAGACTGATGTTTTATGAATACTTCCTGTGATTGCAGATGTTCATTTAAAAATAGAAGCGCTATAATTGTTGGAGGACTGCTTAAGTTATTTGAATTTTATTAGGGGAAAAAATGATAAATAAAGCCTAAAAGCCAAGTAGGGAGGAAGAATGTAAAGGCTGGTAAAGGCAGACCAGGTTGTTGTAGGATTTTATCCTTTAGGGGGCTTCATTTTGCACCACAGGTGGCCAAGAGGAATTTCATCCCATTATCTTACAAGTGCAGAAAGCTTTGCATTTTGGCCCCCTAGGGTGTTCTCGCAGGCCTCCTGCTATTCCCCCTATTATTTTTGCAAGCATTACTGCCAAAGATGCTATTACTCAGGTTTACAACAGTTGATCACTGCTGTGAATTTCAGGCTGTAGACAAAATGGATTCCTGAAAGAAAAAAAAATAAAATAATAACAGGATAAGGGAACCCAGCAGCCCTCACACCTACCTGCTCTTGGACAAGGTTTGCCAAATGCTCCACTTTAGAAGGTCATTAAGGCTTTCCAAATTTCCATTTCTATTATTGTTTACTGTTGATTACTGCTGATTTCCAGGAATCATTAGCGGTTCCTGGTATCTAAACTGAGAAGCTGTTTCCCTTTGTTTCTTTCGGGAATGCTAGTTAGCATTCCTGGGGGAAGTGAGTCTCTATGGCTTGCCCTTTTGAAACTGGTTTCCAAACAAAATGCGTACTCATGAATATTTGTAGATTATAAAAGTTTGGCAGATTAGAGAAGAAGGGTAGCATGAGGAGTACCAACTCTCAAACCTGAGGGGAGTAGAGATGGTTCTCGTTCCCTTGATTTGTGTGTAGTGCCCATTCCTCATTATACCAAAGCATTGTTGGATGCTTTCACTGCCGGATCCCATATGACCCATCAACCCCAGCCACAGAATGCTTATCATGTTACTTATCAGACCATGTTTAATTGGTAGTGCTCATTTACTTATCTGTCTTTTCTCTAAGACTATGAAATCAAGGAAGGGGGAGAACATATCAATCTTGCTGATTATTTTCTTGTCTTTGCCTAACAGAGGACCTGGTACAGGTAGCAATAAATTCATTTTTGCTGTACAAATGAATAATAGACCTGTTTTTGTTGACATGATTGTCTTTGGTATGTACCATTGAAATAGAACAATAACAAGAAAAATAAGTTGTCTACAATGCACAACGAAACAAAGGTTTAAGGCGTAGATCTAACTTAGTATCCATTAATCTGAAATTTTACTTGTGGAATTAAAATTCTGTTTCCTTTATTCTATGGTAAATATGATTGAAAAGCTAACAGACAGTTTGAAGAAGATTATATTAATCATCATGTTCAGTTAGAGCAAGCATCTGCTGAAACCAAGGCGAATAAATTATAGACATAGCTAATAAGGTCAGGAAGCTACTAGTACCAAAATCCTGGGAATATACCTTAAGTCTTCAAATTATTCTTAAACAGATTAAGTAAGTCCTTCAAAAAAGAATAGCAACCTACAAATAGTTATTTCAGAGTAAGTGTTTCTTTTCCCCTCTGTGAATACAAGCTGTGATTTGTTTCTTGACTTTCTTTATCCTCCCCTATAGGACTCATGTCTGCACTACACCTTATACAACAGTGTCTGTGAAATGGTTAAAGAGTAAAAACCCAATCTGTTGCAGCCAGAAAGCAGTACTCCGCCTATTGCACAGCAAGGTCAATAGATTGCTTGTTATTTTAAGTGTTATTTAAATTATCTCCCTAGGGAAGATAATTTTCAGCTGCCTCTCCATCTTCTTAAAGAAGCAGAATTTAACACATCTCGTTGCCAACGCATTGTGAAAAAACAAAGACATTGAAGCAATGGTCAGAAAGAAAAGGAATAAAGACAAAGTAAAGAGCTATACAAGCACAATTAGCCTAAGATAGTTGTTCTCAATGTAGGCTATCCAGAACAGCACCATCAACCTCACCAGGGAACTTGAAAAAAGTGCAAATCCTTGAGACCTGCTCCAAGTCTGCTGAATCAGAAATTCTGGGGGTGGGGTCCACCAATCTTTGGTTGAACAAAACACAACTGACACTACATTTATGGAAGTTTCATATATGAAGTCATAAAAGTCACTAGAAAGTTATTAACTAAAGAATTATGGTGTTTATAAATTTGAAAAGGACAGCTTTACTTTTCATAAAGAATTGCAGCCTATAGACTGGCCATTCCGTGTGCTGGGAACTGTAGCCTCCAGTAGATACTGGAAGTGGGCACTCTGAGGGAGGGAAGGATGAAACAGAAACTTATGTCAAATGGATTGGCTAGGTATATCTATTTCACAGATTATAGGAGGAGCTATAAATATCTATGGCGGGGATGTCTGCATGCACAGTAAGTAAACATGCATGTTGCATTCATCCCATGTTTACTTTGGAATGGAGAGTTAAGACTTAAATGCATTAAAATTAGGTTGTATATGCTGAAAGATGAAACAGAGGACACAGAGGCATCCTGTGCAGTCTCTATAAACCAGCCAGAACTAGTTGCTGGTCTGTGGTCTCTTATCAGAAAGGAATGCTGGTCAGTTACACTGGAAATGCAAAAAAGGAGGGGAGTCTGGCAGTGTCAGGTGATCCATTGAAATCAATGGTGGAACAAGTCTCTCCAAAGGGCTGGTTTCTGTTCAACCCTTAGGAAAGAAAGTTGGCAGCTAACGAGAAACAGTGTATATAACAAGGCGTGACTGACCTCCCATTCCATCATGACGAGGACCTCAGTTTTTAAGACTTCTCTGGGGTCCCCTTGGCCAAGAGGGGGTTCATTTGGTCAGTGAGGGTACTTAGGATTTTACTTTACTTCTCAAAAGGCAAAAGGAGGAAATAATTTGATAAGCAAAACTTTGAAATATATTTCATAATGGTGAAATAAAAAATCCATGTCACATCAGTAATAAAAATTAATGCCGGCCGGGCGCGGTGGCTCAAGCCTGTAATCCCAGCACTTTGGGAGGCCGAGACGGGTGGATCACGAGGTCAGGAGATCGAGACCATCCTGGCTAACACGGTGAAACCCCGTCTCTACTGAAAAATACAAAAAAACTAGCCGGGCGAGGCGGCGGGCGCCTGTAGTCCCAGCTACTCGGGAGGCTGAGGCAGGAGAATGGCGTGAACCCGGGAGGCGGAGCTTGCAGTGAGCTGAGATCCGGCCACTGCACTCCTGCCTGGGTTGACAGAGCGAGACTCCGTCTCAAAAAAAAAAAAAAATAAAAAATAAAAATAAAAAAAATAAAAAAAAATAAAAATAAAAATTAATGCCCAGACTAGACACAATAGTTGAAGCCTATAATCCCAGCACTTTGGGAGGCTGTGATTGGAGGATTTCTTGAGCCCAGGAGTTCAAGACTAGCCTGGGCAACATATTGAGACACTATCTCTACAAAAAAGTAGAAAACTTAGCCAGGCATGGTGGTTCATGCCTGTAGTCCCAGTAACTCAGGAGGCTGAGACGGGAGGACCATTTGAGCCAGGAGGTTGAGAATGCAGTGAGCAATGATCACACCACAGAACTCAAGCCTTGGTGACAGAGTGAGATCCTACCTCAAAAACATAATAATAATAATAATAATAATAATAAATACCAGGTAGGTTGAAGCTTTAAAATGTAAAAAGCAAAACTAAAATGCGAAAAGCAAAAAGAGTTTAAATAATCTTTTTCTGACTTCAGGGTATAAGGGGAAAAATAAGTTTTTCTTAACACTTCTAAGTGCTCAACTGGGGCCCCCTTTAAGAAGAGACAGATTAACAAGAGAAAAACAAACAAATGTTTATTAACATGTATATATCATATATACATGGGAGAAAACTCAGGAAAAAAGTAACTCTGCCAGAAGTGGCTTAGAATTCAGGCTTCAGCGCCATTGAGGGGAAAGAAATATCTACTCTTCCCATCTCAGGTTCACAGCTGAGGCCCCTGTAACAAATGACGTAGTAACGAGAGAAAAGCATACAAATTTAACACAACTTTTTAGTGTCCTGGGAGTCTTTAGAAATGAAGATCAGAAGAAACAGGTAAACCCATATGTTTTTAGGCTTAGATTTGATGAAGATGGACAGTTGTGGAGAAATATGATTGGAGAACAAGAGTATGATCTAATGGCAATCAACTGAGGTAACCTGAGTAAGGCCTATTTGTTTAGCTTCTTCTTGATGTCTGTGTCTTCAGCTCCTTCTCTCTGGATGTAGGGAGGGTACTCCTCTAATGAGGGTCTATGTATGACCTGCTTCAGGGGAGAAGGCCAAGGGGAAAGTGAGAATGGCCTTTCTGCTTCTACTGCTTTCTCAAATGCCAAGTTGGCATATTTTGGGGTAGTTTATCCTCAGCCCCATCACTATCTTAATAGGGGAAGGAAACAGGGATGTAGGCCACTTTGGGGAGGGTAAGTGATTTTCAGCAAAGATGGACGGGCTCATAGAAGAACAGATGGGAAAGATGATAGTTTAGGTATTAGTCTCTTCTCCTGTGATAACAGTCAGTCTTCCCTGGTTGATGAAACTCCTGGGGAAGGGATTTATGACAATTAAGTTCCTTTGGAATGACCAATCTTTGGGTAGATAAGGGGAGTTCAGAGAAATCCTATCCCTGCACTTGCTGTTTTCCAAATGCCTTCAGCTCAAAATAGTCAATATATCAAAGTAGCATGATGGGGTGGCATATTTGTTCCTTCCATGATAAGAAAACTTTACAGGGGCCAAAAGTTACTAACCAGAAAAAAAAAAGGTGAAAATTATATGTGTATTAAATAAATTCTCTTAACTAAAAGACATATTTTAAAAGAAAAAAAAAAAAACAAGACACACTTAAAGTAGATGTTAATAACACATACAATTGACAAAGGATTAACATCAAGAACATAAAAAGAACTACAAATCCCTTTAAATAAGAAGAACACAACTCAATAAAAACATTGGGCAAAATAGATGAAGCCCTTTTGGCCAATAAATATATGAGGAAATAATCTCACTTGAAATTAGTAAAGTGTACATTAAGACTTCAATGAGATACCATTTTAACCCTGTTCAATTGGCTAAAGTTAAGAAGTTTGACAATATTGTGTGTTAAAGGAGAAAGAGACTAAGAGGATCTTTTTATACAATACTGGTATGTGATAGTTCTTTGGAAAATAAGTTGAGATTATCTTTACAAGTTAAATAGTGACAAACCAGGGCTCCATAATGTCACTTCCGAGGAAATACACAAGAATTCTTACATACGAGTATCATGAGATAATGACAAAAATATTCACTGTATCACTGATTATAATTACTAAAAACTGGAAACAATACAAACTCCCATCAACAGGAAGATTCATAATTATATTGTAGCAATTTAGCACAATTAAATGCTTTAACATGGGATAATACAGACAAATCTTAGTAAAAAGTTGAATAAAGTTCCAAAACACGACAACAGCGTGAGACATTTCTTATGAAGTTCAAAAACAAGTAAAACTAACAGTATATCCTTTACGAATACAAACATGTTCGAGTGAATGATGAACATTAAATGAAGGGGTTTAGGGTAGTGGTGATCTATGTGAGGAAGTTGGGGGTTGGGATCGTGGAGGACAGGTTTTATATGAGTTATTGGTTGTGTTTTAGATAGTTGAACATTCATGATATTAGTATATTATTTAAAAATCAATAAAATTATATTAAAATAAGAGAATACATGCAAGAAAGATAATGTTGCAGAATAAACTAAAGATCATGATTAATTCTAAATTTCTATAGTCTTTAAACTTAAAAAAAAGAAGAAGAAGAAAAGAAAAAAGAAAAACGACAGAGAAAGGAAAGTGTAACTGCTCAACAGCTTCACCTTTCCCACTGCTTAGACAGAGCTGATTTATCAAGACGGGGTAATTGCAATAGAGAAAGGGTTATTCATGCAGAGACAGGTATGCAGGAGGCCAGAGTTTTATTATTATTCAAATCCATCTTCCTGAGAATTCAGGGATCTGAGTTTTTAAGGACAAGTTAGTGGGCAGGGGCAGTAAGTTGGGAGTGCTGCTTGGTTGGGTTGGAGATCAGAGAGTTGAAGCTGTCCTCCTGCACTGAGTTAGTTCCTAGGTGGGACCACAAGATCATATGAGACAGTTTATCCATCTGGGTGGTGCCAGTTGATCCATCAAGTGCAAGGTCTGCAAAATATCTCAAATACTAATCTTAGGTTTTACAATAGTGATGTTATCCCCAGCAACAATTTGGGGAGGGTCAGAATCTTGTAGCCTCTACCCGCATGACTCCTAAACCATAATTTCCAACTTGTGGCTAATTTGTTAGTCCTACAAAGGTAGTCTAGTACCCACTCAGGGAGGGGTTTTGTTTTGGGAAAAGGCTGTTACTGTCTTGGTTTCAAAGATAAATCATAAGCTAAGTTCCTCCCAAAGTCAGTTTGGCCTATGCCCAAGAATCTACAATGACAGGTAGGAGGTTATAAGCAAAATGGAGTTGCTTAGTTCAGATCTCCATCAGTGCAACAATTTTCTCAGTTATAATTTTGCAATGGTGGTTTCAAAGCAAAGAAGGAAGGGTAGAGAAGTTTAAATTTTTCCCCTTCAGATTTGGTAATTTGAGTGTATAAAATAAACTGATACTAGATAGACGAGCAGGACAAAAAACAAAAAAACACACTAATTTTATTAATGTGCATTCATGCACAGGAGTCATGTGAATATTAAAAACTCAAAGAAATGGCCAGATAGTTGATGCTTTTATACCATCTTGAGGTAACAGAAGGAATAGGGGTTTGGAGCATGGCATGACAGGTTATGGTGCTAAGACAGGATATAAGAGGGAGAGAAGAGAAAAAGCATGGGGCAAATGTGGTCTCGTGATGCAGATGAAACCTCACAGGTATCGGCCCTCAAAAGGAATAGCTAGTAGCCTATAGGTAAATGCTTCTCCATCAGATTTTGCAAAGGTGTCAGATTCTCAGTTAATCTTTCCTACACGAGGATAGGGAGGGTAGCCTTTGAGAAAGCCAGGCTGTTTATTTTATTGATGTATATTTTTTTCTAAAAATGCAAGTCTCCTCCACAAAAGACAATTTTCAGGACTATTTCTGTCTCCAGACCCTCTAATTTGCTATATCAAAATATGACAAAGAAGTATATTTTGGGGTAAAATATTTTTAGGGTTTATTTTAGAAAAACAGAGAAAGGAGAAAAATAAATACATAAAATGTCAAAATAAAAATGTAGTTTTTGCTGAATTTTCATAAACATCTCGCGTTAAGAATTTAATTTCTAGACAAAAGTTGGAAATTTGTATTAACACTTCATTAAGTTTATTTTACCAGCTTACCTTAAATCTAGTCTATGTTAAATCTACAACAAATTACATATAAATCTCATTCATTAAAAATGTCAATTTGCCATTTTTAGGCAGATTTACCATAAAGCTACCAAAACTTCAATCTCAAGACTTATCACTTGCACAGGCTACCAGCATTGTGATCACATGATCCGATGTTGTAAACTTTGCAAAACTAAGGTATTTAAACCATAGTCTATTAAAGCAGTTATTCTTTCCACTCTGAATTGCCCCAATCATATCTCCCATTGAAATGGTCTGCAGCAGCTATAGCCATTTGGGGATCCAGCAAAAGAGAAATTTGGTTGAGTATATAGTTAGTGTAAATTCGGAGGAATTTATTTATGTGGTTTCATAGTCATTTCCCTTCATGGTAAGTTGTTGCTAGCTACCCCAGTGTGGGAATGGCTTCCAGGAACACTCTTATTACCTCTTGTATTGATTCCCTAGCACATATTGCTACATGAATGTTTTCCCCTGTGCTATGTACCAAAAATAAATGATGAATATGAGAGAAAAAATATTTGAAAGGTATTGTGTCAGCAGCTAGTGCATGGACAATTCTTTCAATCATCAGAAATGTCAAATTATAAGCAAAAAACTCGGTTCTCATTAACCTCTAGTCCAAATGAAAGTTCTATTCTCTTATGAATATATTTAATAATGCATTATATACAAGTACAAATGGGCAAAACATTTTAATGGGAGCCACATAAAATGAATTGTATAGAATCCTTGTGTTTGAAGTCACAAACCCATAACAGCATTATAAACGACAGCACGTCTGTGTGAAATTGCATGTTAGTGTGCCCCAAATATTAATTTTAAAAGTTTTTATCAATAATGACAGAGGAAATATTAAATTATCTTTTTATTCTTGATTTTTTTAAAAGCGATGTTATAAAACCATTGTCATACAAAATGCTGTAGGGTCCAAGGGAAAACCTCCCCTTTGCCTTTTAAACATTAGCTGAAAATCAACTGACAAAAGGCAGATTAATAGAAGAGAAAGCACACAAAATTTATTAATATGCACATGTGCACAGGAGGCACACAAAACATGAACTCAAAGAGAAGCCAGATGGTTGATGGTTAAGTAGTCTCTTCATAGGGGATAGATGCACAAAGGCAAAAGCAGACATTATGGAAAGGTGAGGAACAGAACTGCACAGGAGCAAAGGTTGTCTTATTATGCAGATAAAGTGCCCCAGGTAGTCTCTTGGAGCTGCAGCAGAAGAACAGAGAAAAAGTTTGTCTGGGTGTACTGATGACTCCCAGTCTCTTCTTTTCTCCAGCGGTTGATTTTTTTTTTTCTAGTTATTCAACAAGATCCCTAGAGAGGACCTTCAAGACAATTGCATTTCTGTTGGAAAGAAGTTTTCTTAGTCAGATAAGGAAATTCCAAAGAGAGCCCCTCCCCACATTTGGCAAGGAGGAATATGGAGGGTGGATAAAAAGGTTGAAGGAACCTTGATTCTGAGGCAGTTTATAAGACTTATCAGCACATGGAAGCAACAGTCTAGTTATGCCAATGTACTAATTTATAAAAATTTGATTTTTGAGGGTTTTTTCTGGGGGGGGGGCAGGATTTCTGGTGTTCGTGGTATTTCTCAGCTTTTAAAAATCTGTAATTTGCTTTTTTCTCATTTTAAATATGTGATTTTTAATCTAATTTTGCATGCATACAAATTTTTTTTATTTCTTTTAAAAAGTTTTAAAAGATTGTTTGTATTTCTTTTAAAAAGAGAACACTCGAAAATGTATAAGCTTCAAGCCTTTCAAAATTTGGGCAAATCCCTTCCTGGGCCTCTAGAACACAGGTGACATAACCCCGCTTTCCACTGATCCCAATCTAAAGCCCCATGCTTTCCCTTCACCTCACCCTCTTTGACTGTATGTTGGAGGCAGGATGAAGCCACAGTACCTGAAAAACGCTTAGGGGAAAAAAATGTAAGAATAGGATGGGAGTAAAGAATAAATATCCTCAATTGTGTCCCAAGGAATATATTACAGACTACATTGTATATCGTTTTATCCCTGAAGGAAATGAGAATACGTCACCCCCATAGGGTACAAGAGAAAACTTGCCCTTTGCTCTTAGAAGGTTTGCTAAAAAAATAAACAGAGGAAAGGCAGATTCATAGGAAAAATAGTAAACAAATTTATCAGCATGCACAGGGGAGAATCCCAAAGTGATTGCCTTGTATTCCAGTGTCTATATAACATATGCTCTAAGTCTTAGAGGAAAGGGAGATGGAAAAATGTGGGTAATTTTAGGGGGATGGTAAATAATTTTTAGGGGAATTCAGTGGGCTTGAAGAACATACAATGGCCTGGGACAAAGCCTACTGGGCTTGTAGGGCAGGCAATGATCTATGACAAAAGTCTGTCCAGGTGTGTTGACAAACTTCAGTCTTTCTTCCTGCGATATGAGTTCTGTTAATGAAAACTCAGGGAAAGGATCAGAGATAATGGTTTTATTTTTTGATAAGTCCAGACTTTAGGCGGATAAGGGCATTTCACCGAACAACTTCATCCGGTGCTTTGGAAAAGAGAGGACCAAGAGACGGGAAGGGGGAGAAGGTCGGAGAGAATTGAAAGGTTTCAGTTTCGTATGCCAAAGTTCCACATTTGGGGTATGAGTTTCTGAGCTCCAACAACCCCAAAATATGCTTCTTGGACATAAAAATTATTTTTGAACTGAAAGCAGTTAGGAAACGGCAAAGGAAAATCTCTCCCTAAACTCTCATCCTCCTCACTTTCTGCCTAAAGACCGGATATAAATTCTTTTTTACCGGAGACAATATTAGACTCTTATCATCCCAGAGACAGTACCAGATGAATCTGCAAACAAATCTTACTCCATTCATTTCTTCCACTGTATTTGCTGTTTAACCATTTTGTACCCTTGGAAGCTCAAAACTGTTTTCTTTTGTCCTGTCATTTCTTTTCAAATCTATTGCTGTCTATTTAAGAAGCTACATGTGTGGAGTTCTAAGCCATCATTCTGAGGTACTTGTCATCAAAGCTTCTTCTGTGTCACACGTGCTGCCCACGTTAATAAACTATTTTGTATTTTTTTTTAATTAATCTGTCTTTTGCTACAGGGGTCTGTTCCAACTAAAAGCTCATGGTCATTTAGGAAAAAACTGTTTTCCTCCCCTACAGACCTATAAACAATATTCTGTGCACCCAGTTTCACCTCATGATGGAACTCAGAACCCAGTTTCCCCTTAGAAGTGTTATTAAAGATGACATGTATGTATTCTACATTGGTCTTCATTCAGAGCTACATTCTGATACAAGCTATATAAAATAAATTTTTTGAATGCTTTCCCTAGGAACTCAACCATTATGTATAACTTCACTTTTCTATGGAGAAATAAATTGTGAGATGCAAACAACAGATTTACAAAGGACCTTTTCAGACAAAGTTTTTCCTTAATCAGAGGTTAAATGTTGCATTGTATTTCTTAACTCTTTTCTTTGTAACTCAATTTCCTCGTCAGTAATAGAGAAATGATAATCCAACTTGTCTCCCAGGAAGAGGAGAAATGAATGGGATAATTAAGATCTAAAACTCTAAAACCTGCTCTTATTTTTTTCTGAGTGCTCAAGGCCACGAATATGTGAGTAAAATCTTAGGGAGCAGAAATCATATCTCTGGGTTGATATTGTACAGTGAGAAGCCACTTTAAAAAAAATATTAAAAAGCCATTGGTCACTGAAGATTAGACTTTGAATTTTAGACCTGGTTTTTTCCCTCACGAGTTCTGAGAGGTGGAGAAAGTCCCTCAACCTCTCCAGTCCACAAGACCAGCACCAAAATAATGGAAGTTTGGACCATGTGGTCTCCAAAATCCACCTTGGTTCTCACAATCTCTTCTTTTGTGACCAGAAAACACTCTTTAAAAAACAAAACCAAAAAAAGATTTTAAAGAAAATTATTCTTTTGCCAACCCCAAAAAGCAAATTTCTGCGACATATTAGACTGTTTAAACCCAATTGTCCTTGGGAAAAAGATTTCCATATTATAGGGAGATTACTAAAATATCCATCTTTAAAAGTTTCAGGATTTTTGAAAAACCAAAATGCCATTTCAGATATCCACCATTACATGATTATATGATGAAAAGAGAGGTAGATATTAATAACAAAGTAACTTTTTGTTGATATTATCTACTTTTTAAAAGTTAAGATTAAGGAGAGGCACACAGGAAATAAAAACAATTTGCAAAAGACTAGCTGTATTTTAAAAAATCAAATAAATACAGAAACAATTATTAGAAAATTAAGCCTAATGCAAAAAAAGAAAGACACTGAAATAAATTTTTGAAAAAGGCCTAAGAGAAGGCTCATATTTCTGAGGGATGACTATTTGAATTTGAAATGTAGTTATTTTCCTGCTATCTGCACAAATGTTTCATTTTCAGTGAGGGCAAGGAAAATTAAAAATATCCGGGCAGTATGTATGTCATAAATGTAACTACTGTTTATTTTAAATTATTTCGTTCCCTGTTCTGCTTTTTTTTTTTTTTTTTTTTACAGCTGTTGCCATTGTTACATGTTTATTCCGATCCATCAACCCCTTGCTCCAACATTTGTAACAAATTCCAGAAACCAAAAATGCAATGTATCTATCAACTCATGTTGGCAGCAATCAAGAGAAAATCAAATAAAAAGCATTTTATGTTAAGAAGTAAAAGTTCCATCTACATTTACATTTATATTTAGCTGTATTGAGTTGGCAAACTCAAATCTGGGGATGAAATAGGAGCAAAGTTTTCTGAACAGTTGGCCTGAGAGACAATTGAAACCCCGTATGGCTTCAGAAATCCATAAAAACTGCAGCCCCATCATGCTTTGCCTATAAAGAAAATTGCCCATCCGCATTTTAGTTGAATTTTGAAAGGAAGGCTTATGCCAACCTCCTTGTGGGAACTTTTTGTCACCCTGTGTAGCTAAGCAATGTACAGTATTTGATGCTTGATTGTGTCTCTGGATCCCAGAAGATTTTTAACAGTCTTAGGTAATCATCTTCCAAATTTAGATAGATGATAGATAGCGATAGATAGATAGATAGATAGATAGATAGATAGATAGATAACAGACACATAGATAGATTGATAGATAATAGAAAAGAGTTAGTCTCGATAGAAGCAAATTAGAATATAGATGATCTGATAGTCCACTAAATACATAGAATGTCAAAATGATTATTATTCTTCACTCAAAATATTATACCAAATATTTTCCAACACTTGGAGAAGGGAGTAGAAAAATATCTGTTTATTTATATAAATTCTGTTTTCTGTTTTGATATTATGCTTACTATAAAATGAGGTACAGGAGTAGGGAAGATTTTGTCTTGGATGTAAGACCCTGAGTCTGTACTTCCCTTGGAAACTTGTATGTAGGCAGAGCTTACTGTCTCCAATTACCCTCCACACTGATTCTTTTGGTTCTATGGAGTAGGTCTCATTGATTTATAGAATATAGATATAAGAACTATTTGTTCACAGAAGAAAGGATATCCCTTTTTCCCTAGCGATTAATGCTAAAGTAGTAAAATTCATAGTTCTAATTTATAATTGTTATAACCTCTCAAATATAATCTCCATGAGAGCGGGGACATTGTCCATCTGCTCTTCTACCCACCGTATCTACAACACATCTGGCACTGAATAATCTTCCAATAACTGTCATTGAATAAGTATATGGAGAAAGTGTATGATTAGGAGATATGTTGACTTTTTTTTCTACCAAATAATTTACAAGTAGTTGTTTGAAAGTGGTAAACATTTGTCTATCTATGCATTCATGACATACGTGAGTGAAAAGTGAGAAATGAGATAGTGTATGAATTTAATAGGAGGCATTCATTAAATGTTAGTTTCCCTGTTCCAGAGGGACACGAAAACAACATTACGTTGCCTCTAATTTTAAAATCCCTAAGTTCATATACAGCTTTCATTAAGACAAATCATCAAATGTACTATAAATCATATGAAGCCTGGGCAATATCCATTTTTCTGTTTTTGTTTTGTTTTGTTTCCCCAGCCTTTAGCACACTGCCTGGAATATAGAAGACAAATATTTGTGAAATACATAAATAAAATATGTATAAATGAATGAACAAATGAATTATAAATGCATGAATGAATGATCGTTCCAAATTATACATTAATCAATGGAAAATATTATTGAAATGTAATTTGTGTTTATTTATCTCCTTCAAGGAAAACTATTTGCTTATGAATTACCAGTGCAGGATAAAGTAAATAATTTACAGAGAATTACAAAGTAGAATTTTACATATGAAATTCCTTTTTAAAAATGTTCCAAGACTAGAACCAGGGAACTGACATGTTCCTAGATCCGGGAGCTACCCAGTGGATCGACGATTCTTATCGTAATTAGACTTCCTTGAACCATGCCCCACCCAATCCTTTTCCAGAAAGAGTTGAAGACAAATCTACAGTGAATGGGAGGCTGAGGCCACCACAGTAAGTTCCAAGAGTATGCACCACAGTGCCCCCTTTTATTCAATCCCAATCATTGCTAAGCAGCTAACTGGTTGTCAGACGGCGACAGAGATAAGGCCCATTCTGCTTTGAGAAGAATCCCTTGGCAGAAGTTACTGTTTTCAAGCTCAAAAAATAAATCAGGCAATCTATATCTAACATATTAAGAGAAGTATTAAACTTGATATTTTTCTGCTAAATGAGAGAACAAAGATGAGGAGAAATACCCAGCTAAAAAATATGTAATAATGTAGTTTTAGGTTGACAATGAAGAACAATGAAGAGGTGCAAACAGAATCCAAACCTGGCTTATAACCTGTTTTGAAATGTTTAAATACAAGAGGTTATATTCCCGGAAAAAAGCTGAAGTGTGAATTCTGGAACAAGGGTACCAGTCAACATCGATAGCAAGGTCTTCTGCACATGTACCTTCTTTACCACTGCAGTGGCTGGGGCCGGCAGAAGGGAAGGGGAACAGCGAGGGAAGGGTAGGACTGCCTTCGCCGTATGGATACCATGTTCTTGGTGACAGGAAGATTTGAATTCATCTAACCCATTTGCTTCACAGTATTCTCCATTCCTCTACTTTTTCGGAGTAAGAATTTTAGCAGATCCTGTTTTCAATCAAATAGATTTTAACAAAACGTAAAGTTCTTCTCTCACTTACCAACTTTAAAAATCTGTAAGGAGCACTCTCTAAACTGAAGATCAATTCCTGATACCTCCGTGTGAATAGTTTTGTAACTCAATGTGGTTTTTTGGTTTTCTTGTTTTCGTTTTTGTTTTCCTGAAAACAAAATTCATGTCTCGAAAAGGAACACTAGAATTCCACCTCCACGACCTGTGGCAAGTCCCCCAGCAGCTGCTTGTTCACAGAGTCGCACCTAGCTGCAGCTGAGAGAGATTCTCAAATGCAGGAGGATCAGACTTGTGTCCTGGACTTAGCAAAGCATCATCACACTCTTTGTCCTCATCTACCCAGCCACAGCTTCCTGTGCAAGTGTCCTTGTGCCCTGGTGCCTGATATCCAGCTCCAGCAGCCTAGAAAATCAGTTAGGCTTTTCAGTCACAGCACCCCCTGCGATAAACGTGTGGAGCACCGCATGACTTCTTCAACCAGCTGGTTTTTCTGGCATTTGAATAAAAGTAAAAATAGAAAACAAAGAGGGAGAAGAAAAGTGACAAGCTGAAACCTGCGAAGAGAAAGAGGACAAGGTACAGAAAATTGGCTCCAGGACGCCAGGGAGGGGGCGGGGTATGATGGGCTGCTACTGCCATCTAGTGGCTGCATGACACTCGGGGAAAACTCGTAAATCAGGCTCCAAGCGGCTTTGATTTTTCAGTTCTAGGGGAAAAGAAAATGCCTTCATAAGTGAGCCGGGACAGTGGCGAGGGCATTTTTTTTTTCCCCCTAGTCAATGAGTTCCACCTCGTTTGGTAAACTGGGGAAAGATAGAGGAAACTTTACCAGAGCTGCCTTAATAAGTGTGTATCCCTCTCCTTTTCTACTTGAGACTTCAGCAGACCCGTTCCTTTCTTCAAACGACGGCTTCCCCTCGCCCCTAGGTTGCCGATTAAGACAGACATAATCATGATAAAATAAGTATTCCTCCAGTTAAATTTGAATTTCAGATAAACAACTAATAGATATTTTAGCATAAGTATGTCTCATGCCATATTTACAGCATATCTATACTAAAAAAAAATTTGTTATGTATCTGAAATTCAAATTTGTGGCCATTTGTATTTTATATGACAACCCAACCTCATCCCCCAGTAAAGATAGTATTTCGCTAAAAATTTTGATAGTAAGTTTCTTTTAGGACTGACCTGAAATGTGGCTATCCGTGAGAAAAACATATTACTTGCATCATTTCTGCTCACTACTATTATTACAGATGTTGGTATGAATAAACATTTTACAAGGGATAATTCATAATAAAGGTCGTATCTTAGACATTGAATTAAGTCCATTTTAATCTTTCACACTGAATTCCCATTTGTTCTATGACATATATATCTGAGTTGGAAGCTGGTGGGAGGCAGATAGGTTTGAAGATCTAGTCACTAAAATACACTTCAAATTAATAACCACTTGTTGATTAGAAACCTGTATAAATGTGTTAACAGGACCTGAATGTTATTGGCTCAGAGCTTACGTGTAGGTGCACAAACTATTATGAAATGTGTATAAAAAGGACTCCTGTGTCAGAAAGATTCTCTCTTCTCGCCAGGGAAACAGTCTAAAAAAAGACCCAAGCGTCTTAGCAGCTTTATTTTTCACCTTTAATACACTTGACGACTTGACAGATTGAATTTTGCTTTTTAGATTTTGACTTTTAATGAGAACATTCCTTTTACTTCACTTTGCTGAAGGACAAGATTTAAACACCCACTGAACAAGGACAGCTTGTCAACTGCCACAAAGGTGCTGTGGCTTGAATGATCATGTGTATTTAGGACAACATGTTCAATTGATGGATGAGGTTAAATCTTCCAGAATTTACTGCAAACATGTCTTGGATGTGTAACAATTGTGGCCATTTTTCAGCTTGTTTGAGTCATTAATTGTAATGGAAGAGCTCCCTAAAAGGGAAAATGATAATCTCATTTGGTGTTGAAATAGCCACAAACCCAAAGAGTACTTCTAAGTAAATGATCATGTAAGACCTGCAATGGAAACATGAGCCATCCTTCCCTCAATCCTCACAATTCCACATAACCACACAATAGTGATATCCCTTCTTGGCTTATTAACACTACAGAACCAACTTTCTGTGACCTAATTGTATTTATCAAAGTAGGCTAAAATCTAACCTGTCTTGTCAAAATAAAGGAGCAGACTGATAGTAAGCAAACTGCTTTGAAATTCCTGGAGTAAACCATCCTCATTGGGATGTAAGTTCTACCAATTATTAAAGGACGCCTCAGCCCCAAACAGAGCACACCTAGATGTTATGCACCTTAGAAATTGAGAATATAATACATGATGCACTTAATGGTATTCTGATACAGATATACACTACTTAACATAATGGCTATATTTCTAAATAGTGTGTCAATTCAGATCATCTTTTTCCATTGAATTATAATATAAGTTGGGAGGTGTATTGTTCTTATTTCTATTCCTCCATCAATTGCTAGTGATTGCTAGTATATATGCTTATACTTAACTTCTTTATCCCTGATCAAGTCGCTACTAAAAATAGAGAATACAGAATACTACTGGAGAAAAATTATTTTTATATTAATCCTTTATGCTATAAGAATTAAATCCCTTTAAACCTCAATTTGTATATTTGGCATTTTTCTTATACACCTATATATTTCGTCAACTAAACTGTTTTCAGACTATGGAAGCTATGTTAGTCTTATTTATCCAACAGAACCATTTTATAAGTAGCGAAATCTGTAAAATGGAAAATATATAAGACCTACCATATTAATCTCACAGAATTTGTATAAGGGTCAAATGAGAGAGCATGGATTATAGGAAATAATACGTTGTTGGGAAACAGCTTTTAATGTCTCTCTTACGTGTGTATTCATGTTTTGTGAGCAGAGTTGATGATAACTCTTATTTCAGACTATCTTTTCAAAAATGTATTTTCAAGACATTTTTTCAAGAAACGATACAAAGAGTGTCACTCTCCTGGGCAAAGGGCATATTTGTTTGCTGACCAACATAATACAAATAAGAAAACATAGTGAGATCTCCCTCTGGGTAAAGGTTGGCCAGGTTTGCTGGTAACTCTTTTACAGACTTGGATTTCTCAGCTGTGACACAAACACATTGCAGGCACAGCATCCACCTGGGACTGTCTCCTGGTGATCCCCGTGAGATCTATGGGGAGAGGGGAACCAGTGCAAACATAAATCTTATGCAACCTGTTGTGCCATAAATAACCAAGTCCTTTGTCTCTGACTCAGGAATCTCATTTCTTCTTATGGTATGCATGAATCTATAGCAAGCTCACTCTTCAGCTTATAAGCAGGGTAAGATCTCAAACCCTCAGAGTTCCTGACATGAACTTTTAAAACTTATCTGTGGTCCTTGCAATTCTGAGATAGTGCTATTACACTGTAAAACTACCTTGCATGTTGATAATGCATATGACTGTGTGTGCATTTTGTTCTGTGTAGATCATGGGTAAGGGAAGATAGGTGAGTCAACATCTCCCGAAGGTAATTTTCCTAGTATAGATAATATCGTAGCATGTTTAAGTTGAGCTAGTACCTTGCTTCCCCAGTGCTACCATTTCTTTAGCATTCATAAAACCCTTGGAGAGAGAGTACAATATAGCAGTTCAAAGTGTGGACTGAAGAGTCAGGTTGTGCTGTATTCCCAGTTCTACCACTTACTAGCTGTGTGATCTTGGACACATTACTTAACCTTTTTGAGGAGTTAATAAAATATGCTCCATAGGGTTGTTGTTTATACCAAGCAGTCAGTAATTGTTATTGTTTTCACTCTGAGAAATCAAGCAAATCAGGTAATTCAGCTTCTGTCTGATTTCGATGTTTCACAAAGATTTGACATAGACTACGTATTTGATAAATCTGGCCTAATGCCTTAATTTTACAAAATTCAATGTATGCTTTTGTGTGTGTGTGTTATTTTATTATTGGGATTTTTTGTAGGGTTTTTTTTTTCTCTTCAATACCTCTTTCTTGGGTTAACACAGATCTTCTCCATCATTAACTGATTATTAATGTCTTCTTCAAAATACCTACATAATCAACATAGTCAAATCAACAAAGACATTTTTTAACAATCATTGACAACTCTCTCTTTATCCAGCTTTTCATTTCACTTGTCATAAAATCTTTAAGTGTTTTACTGTCTATACTAAGGACATATATTTTTTCACATGGGGATATGTTGGTATTTAGTGTATATTGGCTCTTCTGCAAAAATCTGTAAGTTACATTCCTAAGAAACCTTAAAGTAACAAAAAGCCCATTATGAAAACAGTTATTATAATGGTGGGAAATAGAGTTTTATATACTTTTGTGCTGTAACCGGTTTTAGACTCACAATATCAAACATTTATTCTGAAGGAATTTTAATACTAAAATTAGTTTTTATGGTTAATATTTCTTCTTTATTGCAAACTAAGAATCACTAATTTCTTGATTCAAACTGAAAATAAATGACCTACCAATTATCTGATTGCCTTTCAATCCACATATGTAAGAATCTTACAAATGTTAGCACCTATTCTCAAAATATGCAAAGCACAAAATCGAAGTGAGCTTTTTTTAAAAAAAAAAAAAATCACAAAATAACAATAAATCATAGTACAGTTTATAACCACCATCAGTAAAGAAAAAAAAATTCTGATGGCAATCCAGCAGCTATAAACTCAAAAAAGTAGCTGAGTGAATTTATGCTGCCTATATAATCTTTTTTTTCCTTTCAAGGTCACTCCAATTTCCCTGTACAGGAGCCATTGAACTATTCAATGACGTGCTAATTATTGTCTTTTTAAAGACAGTTAAAATGAGGATAAGTCAGTGACACTCTCCATATCCACCAAAAAGCCCAATCCAGTCTTATAAGTGATAAGAACTCTTCAGGAAAAAAAATTCATTGGAACATTTTAGTCTATTAATCAAGGAAACAAAATATAATCTGTTTTATATAATGATCTTCTCTTATGCTCTTTTTTCCTCTTTACCCCTCATACCTCATGCTTATCAATTTTCTAAAGAACCTGTATCTACCCAGTGGTGTGGATAAATTGTTATGTATCTGCCTACACATTGTCAGAAATACAGCAGCCAAAGTAGCCATTCCAGGAATTTAGAGTAAAGTAACATGGTCAGAATTCAAGATATAGCCACTACAGGATCTGAAATGCCATCTGTTCCAACCGCATGACATCCCCATTCAGCAGGCTCACAAGGCTTGCATAGACAGGAAGAGGGACCCCTCTGTTGTCCTCTACTCTCTTCTTCAACTGAGCAATCAGCAGAAGCTTTAAGTTTGGGATTTTTTCACTATTTTTCCCAAACACATGAAGAGATTCTTCTCAAACTGCAAGAGTCATTTCAAAATCCAGACAGCTTTCACCACCCAAGGATTCAGGGAAGTGCTTATTTCTTTGTCTCAAAATCTCTTTAAACATGGCAAGAACAAAGTCACAAGAAGTGTGCATGGTATAAAATCAAAGTGCCTTTGGCAGTGATATTGGTCTGTTCTGAAATACAAACTCCTGTGCCCATGGCCACTCTGGGAACTCATGTTGTGTGTTCAGGCTAAGGACATATTAATATACACTGCCTTTCTAACAGCCAACAATGCAGCTGGGAGAAAAACAAATCACTCATTACTGCAAAAAATGTTATTGCCAAATGAAGCATTTCAAGGTTTTACTCTTAAAATGTCCTTTTAAACCAGAATCTTGGAAAGGACTGCTCAGTTCTACTCCTAGGGAGGGAGACTGAGGCATGAGGAGGTTAAGTGAGTTGCCCAAGGTCACCCAGGAAGTCAGTGAATTAACCAGAAATAGTACCCAGGACTCCTGCCTCCTTCACCACAGCTCCCACCACTGGACCACGTTTCCTGATGGCAACAAAGCATCAGACCACAGCGGTTTGCCAGTAACATCAAATAGCATTTTGCCAGTGTAATTTACCTCTTTCGGAATTAAATAATAATACCATTTTACCTTAATCTATCACCTTTGTCCCAGAGGAGCCTAAAGTGCTAAGTGCTTTAGTTATGAGTTTTAGAAGCTTACATATAAATCACTTCACACACCATTAAAATGCAGCTGTCCTTGGAGTCAATGTTGCAGCTGTTAAACATAAGTATCCCAACTGTTAAACATTTATTGAGCACCAACAATGTGCTAAATGTTAGAGAGGAGGCAGAATTTGAATTTCAGGAGTTTTTGGGGACTAAGAAATACAGGAAAACTACTTAAAATGTTGATGACATGTAAATAGACATCTGATTATTACTAAAACACACTTCTGTTTCTAGTGAATATAATCATGGGGTCTGAAAAATTGCCTTTGATTATAGCAAGGACCCTTAGATAAATGCTCTAAAAATGTGAAACCTATAGCTCAGACCACAGGCAAAGCTGTTCCAGATTCATTCCAAGGCATGTCACTAATCTTTCCTGATTCCTTATTTTCATTTCTCCTTCCTTGTGTATTCAGGCACCTACAATGACAAATTATAAATAGCCAAGTCCAATAAGTTTATATATAACCTTACCTGACTTTTCCATGGAACTCCATTATATAACTAGAGGCATTTCTCCACAAGCGGAAAAAAATAGAACCAGAAGAGAAACAAAGCACATTTGAGCCTACGGTAAATAATGATATGGCTAGTATAAAGATAATAATTTTATGATAAATGGTCAAAATCGGTTTATATGTTATAGTTTGACAACAGTTCCCACACTATACCCTTTAAAATATAACCTGCCATAATAAATTCCATGCACCTAGTAGATGCACAATAGAAATTATGAATGACATTAATCAGGATTACTTTCATTTGCCTGTTTTACACACCAAATGAAAAGTCAAAGGAAAATAAAGGACAGTTGAAAAGAACAGAAAATCACAGATGGGGAAGTGAATTTCCACTGTATCTGCCCAGTATTCTATGGCTGAGAAGTACTTGAGTTGCTCATACATCGTTTTGTAACACTTTGTACCAAATGATTGCTTTCAGAAATGAACAAGTTGATCTGGTCTTGAAGGAGGAGGCAGCACAGGAACACAGTAAAGGAACCTGTCTAAGGAGCTGCAGACATGAACCAACAAAGGTATCACATCATCCAAAATGCATGGCTTGGGAATAGGAACCAGTATATCTTTCTTCCCCGCCCCCCCAGTCCTCTCTGTTCTCAAAATAAAACAAAAGCAAAAAACAAACAAAATTTACTTTATTGTTTTTGTTGACTCCCAGGTTCACAGTGGGGGGATTTCATGAAGTTTTAAATAAACAGCTGCTACCAAACCAAACTGGGGTCTTCTTGCCCAGTGCAGGAAAGCTAGACACTGACATCAAGATTTGCAGTTAAAGAAAAAGGCATTTATTGCATGGTGCCAACGAAGCAAGGAGAATGGGCAGCTATGCTTAAGACTCAAACTCCCAGATGGCTTATAAGCAAGAGTTCTTCAAGGTAAGGATACATTCCAGGAGAGCAGAAGTTGTAGGCAAAATCATAAAACAATACATGGAGGCTAGACATTGGTTTGGTCTAAGGGTGTGACTCTCTTGAGACCCCTCAGGAAGAAATGCAGAACGAAGAACAGAGACCAGAGTAGTGTCCTCAGCTCTTTCTTCTCCAAGGTCTATGTGATAGCAGTTGGCATTTTCCATTTGGTGGGGATTTCAGAAAAACAACCCAAGAACATATGTTAAGATTTTAACTTTTCATTTCCACAGGAAACCAAAACACCTTCTGACGTTGTCTTGCTTAGGAGACTATTGTTAATATCCTCTTGCTTATGTGGTTGCTCACTTACTTTTCAAGACTAGCTAGGTGCCTAGAATTTACCTTGAAAGGACTCAAGGTTTTTTTCTTTATTTCCATGCTTGCGGGGACCTGGCAGGCCCCTAAGAAGGGTCTCTGATCCATCTTACAGCTGATAAAATCCCCCTAGAGGAGGGTAATTTGAAGGGGTAAAAAGACTGGCTAAAATAAATAAAATGTTAATTGTTTTCAAGTACTTATTACACTGTGAGTTAACATAAGGTCTACTCTGGATTTATAAATAGATTAAAAGAATTTGGAATTACTTTTCATTAAGATATACTTTTCAGACGTTAACTTTTCAACACATATGTGGAGTTAAAATGCATATAATTGGTATAAGTATAATGGGGAAAACCCGAGTGAGCTGAGCAAGTGAAAAGCTCTCAGAAATGTAAATTGGCGAAGTGTTCAACATGGTGCAACTGTATGATACCACTACCAGGAAGGCTGAAGGGAGTCTTAGGCTGCATTCACTTATTTATTCAGTATCATTCATCAAGTCTCCAACTTGTGCCAGGCATAAAGACACAAGGGGAAACTAGTAATACATAACACATTGTCCTTGTTTCAAGAGCTTAGCATTTTCTGGGAAAAACAGATAGAAGATTAAGTCATTAATTTACCATTCAATAGGACATATACCAAAATAAAGATGCATATATACAGTGACATTTCAGAAAAGAGGAAGGGGAAGAAGAGAGATATTGAAAAAGATGGCCTAAATTTTAAAGAGTGAATAGGATTTCTTCAGGAAAAAGAGGCTCAGAGGTGGGAGGAGTGGATTTTAGAAGCACAGTTTCCCAAAAGAAGGATGATGATTCTTCTATTCAATTTGGTGTAGGTCAAACCCCACCTGGGAAATGAATTGTGTCCAAACAAGACCCGTTTAATGACAGGATTTGAAATAACCTCATTATGAAACAATTGCAGTCAATGGGAATCCTGAGTCTTCAAGGAAGAAAAAAGAAAAACAAATAATCTCTGTTATCCTCACATATTTAAAGATTCTCATGTAAAAGCTCCTCAGAAGAGAACAGCTTGTCTTGTTTAGCTTCAAAGAACAGAATGAGGAGGAAGGTTGAGGGAAAATTACAGAAAAGCAGATTTTGGCTTGATACCTGGAAGGACTTCTCACTAATGCTATTCCCAAATACAATGAGTTCTTTCCATGATTGGAGGACTTGAAGATGTACAAGTTATCCACAGGGATGTTGCAGAGGAAATTTAACCATCATATGGGTGAATTAACTGATATCTATGATCTTTGTTTCTCCTGAGAGTCCGTAAAAGGTAGTGTAAAACCAGCCTAAATAGTGGTTTACGAGTGCACTGTGTATGTTATGTAAGACTTCTGTTTTCCTAATGAGGCCCCAAAGCTGAGAGCAATGAATGATACAACAAACACAGCAACCCCAGAGGATTTTCTAAGAGGCAGACAAAATCAGCTCTGCAACCCTTAGCCTATGGTCCACCACTGCCCCATGTAAGGAAACATAAGAAATTCAAGAGAGATTGATCAGAGAGGGAAGAAAAATGGAATGAAATCAGTAGAAATTAGGAGTACTGTGGCATTTCTCTTCCCTTCATATAATGGAAGAGAGGAGAATGCATCTTCTCCCAAATTCCAAGCGAAGTGAGAGAGGGCATAAAACCACCTTCTGAGAAAGAAACTGAGGATCAGTAACAGGGAAGATATATTGACCTCCCTACTTAACATTTTTGAGCTTAATTAGAGGATGATGCATTAGATGCCATTAAACGACAAATGTTTTATGCAGTAAGATAATTTTTTAGAAATTTGACATAGACCTCTTGGAATTTGGGGAGCATGAAGACCAGTGCATGACTCTTGCCTGAAATCAAGGAGGAAGGAAAACCATGTCAATGGCACAAATTTCCAAAGTTTGGTATGACAAGGACATGTGAGTTTTTCTATAAACCAAATAGAAACTATAGAAGGGAACCGGGCTAGAGTCTTTATGAAAATGAGATAGGAGAGTTCCCTTGACCCCCTTGTGGGACGTGCAGCAGGGGTGGCTCATTTGCTTGACCACCACACTCAAACCCCTTGCAGAAAAGGGAGCATGCCAGTGAACAGTTGGAGAAGCCAGGGTGAATGCCTTTGGGAACTGACAGAAACAAACCCTGTACCAACCTGTGGCAGCATCTAAGGGTTGCCCATGACCTCTGGAGCCCCACAGGGTGCATGTTACAAACAATGCTTTTCTAGCATTTGCCGTCTGCAGATGGCTAAGTGTTAAACCAGCTCAGTGGAGGGCCATGATGGCAGCCTTTCACACCCTGCCCTCTTGGCACCTGAGTTCTTGTCCGGCATCCAGGAAGAATCAGGTCATATGGACTTGAAGGATGGTAAATGCAGAGATTTTACTGAGCAGCGGAAGTAACTGTCAGCGGGATGGGGAGCTAGAAAGGGGAGGGAATGGAAAGATAATCTTCCCCTGGAGTTTGGCCATCCTCAGTCAAACTCCTCTCCATAGTCTCTGATGTCCAGCTGCCTCTTCTTCTCTTGACATTCAAACACTTCTCTCTTTCTCTGCCAAGCCACTCTGTGTTCCTCTGCCAGTGGAGTTTGGGGTTTTTATGCGCACAGGATAGGGGGTGTCATGGGCCAAAAGACAACATTCAGGTGGGAAAATGAGGATGTGAAGTTCTCATTTAGGGTCACGGGTCCAGGCTCTAGGGTAGAACCCTTGCCGGAGACCCTGCCCTTTCCTACCTAGTATTTCCCTGCCTCCTCTAGCAAAAAGATTTTGCCTTTAAGGGCTTCTTTCTGGCATGAAATGATCCCAGAATAAGACTCTGAACAGGAGTTGGGGAAGAACTCTGAGTTCCAGGATAGTGGTCTTCAACATAGGTGCAAGAGACTGAGAGTAGGGAGTGTTTCTTAAGAACACAGTTTTCCATGAGAGAGCACTGCATAGCAGAGACCACTAAAAGAGCAATGAAGAAGAATAAATAGCCAGGAAAGTAATATTTTGCCTTTCCTCTAATTTCCCTACTCTTCTTAGCCAGAAGAGCCTGAAGCAATACTGCAAGTGGGTGCTTTGGTACTGTTTTGAAGCATCTTTCTAGACTCTGAAGTAGCCAAGGCCTGTGACTCCAGTCCCTGAGAAAGTACCATTAGGAAAAATACTTAAGCTTTTCAGGGACAATGAACCTTGTCCTCTTAACCTGGATTCACAATTCACAATTATACCCCTAGCCTGCCCAAGGCCTTTTTCTCAGTCTTGAAAAATGTTGGCTCTCTTTTACCTAAGAGCAGGTGTCTGAAAACTACAGCCTATGGGCCAAATCTCTTTTGTTGTGTCCCACAGGGTAACGGTGGCCACTAAATTTTTAATTAGTTGAAAAAAATCAATCAATCAAAAGAACACTGTTTTGTAAGATGAGAAAGATATTTAAAATTCAAATATCAATGCCCATGAATAAAATTTTACTGGGACACAGCTATTCTGATTCACTTATATATTATCTATGACTGGTTTCACATGGCAGAGTTGAGCAGTTGTGAAAGAGACTATTCTTAGGCAAAGCCTACAATATTTGTTATCTGAACTTTTACAAAAAGTGTTCTCAATCCCTGCCCAAGAAGATTGCCTGAGTCTGTCATCTTACCCCAGCAACATCCATCCCTTTGTAAATAAGACCTTTGGTAGAAATAGAAACCATTAAAAATATTTATATGCTTTAAAATAATACATTTAATAAAGGTATCTAAACTCTTGCAGATATGACTATAATACTCCAGCATGATATTAATTGCTGGTTGTTTAATTCCCTCATTTTAAATGACAGCACAGAGTTTAATCATGGGCATATTCTCAGAAAGCATGCAGAAATAAAGTCCTTATGGATGTTGCCCCTGACTATACCACAACTCTGAAAGCCACATGGTGGATTTATTTAACCTCCACTTTCTTGGGAACGCTTAGTAGCATACATGGACTAATATTTGTTATGGCTTAATTTCCTGTCTCTCTTTTTTTTTTTTTTTTTTTTTTTTTTTTGAGATGGAGTCTCGCTCTGTCGCCCAGGCTGGAGTGCAGTGGCCGGATCTCAGCTCACTGCAAGCTCCGCCTCCCGGGTTTACGCCATTCTCCTGCCTCAGCCTCCCGAGTAGCTGGGACTACAGGCGCCCGCCACCTCGCCCGGCTAGTTTTTTGTATTTTTTAGTAGAGACGGGGTTTCACCGGGTTAGCCAGGATGGTCTCGATCTCCTGACCTTGTGATCCGCCCGTCTCGGCCTCCCAAAGTGCTGGGATTACAGGCTTGAGCCACCGCGCCCGGCCTCCTGTCTCTCTTTTATCCTGGGGAAAGGAATGGCAATGAAAAGGAATACTTTGCTCCCACACTGTGAGGTTTCTGAGAAAGGGTGAAAAAACTATAATCCTTCACTTCTCTTGGGCAAGGCAGGAGTGAAAGAATAACCAATAAACAAATTTATCAAGTGCCCATCTGTGCAGAATGCCGCATGCTTAATTTAGTTAAATACGCACATACATAAAAGGCACAGCCATTATTCTATTGGAGCCTGAGCCTGAAATCAGAATATGAAGGTCAAACTGGGGTGTATATCTGATTACAGAATGAAATCCTCAGACCAGCTGCTTTGTGTGTTCCAGTAGACTCAGTCATTCTCTCCAGTCCATCTTTGCTTCCATGTGCTGCTGGTTCTGGAGTGCTACAGGCACCCTCAGAGCACCATTCTTGCATTCAAACCTTTGTTTGCTCTGAACCATCACCTGAGGTCCATTATCTGCTACAGTCCTCTTAAACAAATTTAATCCAATGCTCAAATGCTCAGAACAATTCCTACTTCTTTAAAAATATCTCTGCTTGGAGTATTCCAGAGACTCCTGCTTGAATTTCGTATTAGCATTGCAACCATTGAGTTTAGTCTTCTTGTGTATCAAGTTTGTGTTTTCCTTGAATATTTTGGTTGTACTAGTCATAATTTTTCAATTAAATGGGAGCTCTTCGGTTAAAGACTGCATCTTCATTTCCAGTTATAAAGTCATACATACACACAAACACACAGTTAATTTTCATTATTCACAGATTTTATATTTGTGAATTTGCCTGTTTACTAAAATTTATTCATAATCCCCCAAACAATACTCATGATACATTTACTGTCATTCGTGATCATGCTCGAAATGGTGAAAAATTTGAGTCACCTTATACACATATTCTCTGTTTTCTTGTTTCAGCTCTGTAAACAAGTTCTTGTTTCATACTGTAAACAAATGTATTTTTGTGGTCTATTCAGTGGCATGGTATTGGCTTTTTAGTGCCTTTTGTTAATGATTTCACTGTTTAAAATGCTGCTAAAAATCAGGCTGAAGAGCTGTGTAGCATTCCTAAATACAAGAAGACTGTGATGTGCCTTATGCAGAAAATATGTGTTAGATAAGTTTGTTCAGGCATAAATTAGTGTGCTGTTGGTTGTGAGTTCAATGTTAATGAATCAACAGTGTATATTAAGTAAGAAATTCTAAACATAAACACACCTAAATCAATGTTATTGATTGGTCAAGAAAAATGTGTGACTAGAGGCTCACAGGAACCTAACCCTGTATTTGCCCTAGGAGCAAGTGTTCAGTATTCACTAATTCAGTGTTTGCAGTGACATTATAGAATATAGCTGCTGTGAATAATGAGAATCAACAATATATACATTCCCACCCTTCACTTCGAGAAAACTGGAGCTGGTGGTGGCTTCTTGGGCATTTGTCCATACATCTTATGGACTCACATACTTGCAATGGTAAGTCTTCAGTTGCTTATTTCCCCATTCTAGGAGTCATGCCCATCTCTGGAAACATGCTGCTGATGTTGGATTAATAGTTAGACAACCAAGTAAGAAGATCAAAAGTAACATGCTACTTTGGGTATTGTAAAATGACTTGATGTTGCCTGTCATCAAACCATAGCTTTCTCTCCATTTTAACATAAATCAATAGCCTGCTTTTACCTCAATGATGAGTTGCTGCAGGAAAAAAAATAAGCTTCAATTTAGACATTGTCAAATGTATGGCCCACTTGCCACCTCTCTCTTCTCCTTGTTCCTGGAACATGTTGCTAATTGCTATGGTGTTCCTGCCACACTCTGGTGTGATTATGGAATCAGCCTCAGCACAATGCTATAGGCAGCCGCTAATAAGGGATTGGAGTGGGGATGCTGATTGAAATCGTTCCCCATGACAGTAAGCATAATATGTTCTCATCTGCTTTGATAGACTCTAAATTGTATACACAGTGTGGATTTTGTGATACTCAATAAAAAGCTTCTAGGAAAGAGTCCTGAATGGGTTGTATATTACCAAGACATCACATGTAATACAAGATTGCGGCATAAACATGTATTGTCTCCTACTGTGGTTAGGCAGTCTTCACAGTGTATACAGGGAGTGTGCTCGCAATAACCCGTACCGCCAGTCAACATTTTCAAGAATGAAAGTTCATCCTGCTGCTTTTCATTGCAAAGAATAGTGAAGTTAGATCACCATAATTACTATGCCCTATTTGTCCTCTCTCATATCTCTCCTCCAAACCTGATTCCTATCATTGCTATGGGGTATCTCCATTTATAAGGAAGCTGAAAATGCAAACATTAATGCATTTCTTTTATTATATTATGATATCTAATTTAGAATTTACTTAAAATTGTTATAAATTCTATTGGACAATGCCAGAGATATAGGGATATCTGAATAAATGAATAAATGAGTGAGGGATGCCTTTAAATAAATATGTAGATCAGATTTTTATGGAATATGTTTATTTTGACAGTCCTTTAAATGAATTGAATTTAAGACTGTTCGGGAAGAAGTTTTTCTTTTCTCCACTGTTGCCTTTAACAAATTATGTTGAGTCTTTTCCATCTGTTGAGGCTATCTTGAGCAGATGACGTAAGTTTGCTGGTATTAGGATACTACCAATTTCAGATTTAAGTAGTCCTGTTCAATATAAAATATAAATCAAATGAAATTCCACCCTCCATACAGTTTGAAGTTCTGCCTCTCTCATATTGAGCCTGGACCAAGACCTTTCAGACAAGTAATGGGAAAAGAGGATGGGCCTGGAGTTGTTGTTCATGCCTGTAATTCCAGCAGTTTGGAAAGCCAGAGGAGGAAGATCGCTTAAGCCCAGGAGTCCATGACCTGCCTGGGCAACATAATGGGACTCTGTCTCTATAAAATATTTAAAACATTAGACAAACATTGTGGTGTGCACCTGTAGTCCCATCTACTGGAGAGGCTGAAGTGAGAGGATTGCTTGAGTCTGGAAGGTTGAGGCTTCAGTGAGACATGATTGTGCTGCTGTACTCCGGCTTTGGTGCCACTGCACTCCAGTCTTGGTGACAGAGTAATCTCTATCTCAAAAAACAAAACACAAAAAGCTAAAAACAAAAAACAAAAACAAAAAACAAAAAAAAAAGGAAAGGAAATGGGGGATAGCCTCAGTTCTTTCAGTATTCCTTACTTCAATTCCTTATCCACTGGCTCTTTTGCTTCAGGTTCCTTTGAGTACAAGGAGAAGTAAGACTAGAGAAAAAGGCAAAACATTAGTTGCCTGGCTATTTATTATTCTTTATTGCTTGGTTAATGGCCTCTGTTATGCAGTGCTCTCTCAGGAAAGGCTTCTGTGGATTCTTAACAAATACTTCTGTACTAGTCCGGTTTCATGCTGCTGATAAAGACATACCCAAGACTGGGCAATTTACAAAAGAAAGAGGTTTATTGGACTTATGGTTCCACATGGCTGGGGAGGCCTCACAATCATGGCAGAAGGCAAGGAGGAGCAAGTCACATCTTACATGGATGGCAGCAGGCAAAGAGAAAAGCTGTGCTGAGAAAATCTTGTTTTTAAAACCATCAGATCTTGTGAGACCCATTCCCTATCACCAGTACAGCATGGGAAAGATCCACCACCATGATTCAACTATCTTTCACTGGGTCCTTCTCACAACACATGAGAATTATTGGAGCTACGAAGATGAGATATGGGTGGAGACACAGAGTTAAGCCATATCAACTTCCCACTTTTAGTCTCTTGCATCCATAGCTGAACACCTCTATCCTAGAAATTAGAGTTCTCCCTCAACTTCTGCCTAGAGATTTACTCTGGGGTCCTCTCATCCCAGGAAGAAGCCTTTGAAGACAGGATCTTTTTATATAGAGTCTAGTTATCTTCTGTAGTATCTCTTAGTTTTACAGGGAAGCTCATGTGTTTTTGTCCTACCAAACTCTGGAAATGTGTGTCATTCACACAGCTTTCCACTTTCCTTGATTTTAGACAGTAGTTATACATTGGTTTTCATGCTCCCCCAATTCCAAGAGAATGCCCCAAAAGGCACTGATATGGTTTGGCTCTGTGTCCCCACTCAAAGCTCATCTTGAACTGTAATTCCTATAATCCCCATGAGTCCAAGGAGGAACCAGAAGGGAGGTGACTGGATCATGGGAGCAGTTTCCCCTATGTTGTCCTCATGATAGTGAGTGACCTTTCATGAGATCTGATGGTTTCTTGAGGGGCTCTTCCCACTTCGCGCTTTACTTTTCTCTCTCCTTTCACCTTGTGAAGAGGTGCCTGCTTCCCCTTCTGCCAGGATTGTAAGTTTCCTGAGGCCTCCCCAGCCATGCCGAATTGTGAGTCGATTAAATCTCCTCTGTTTATAAATTACCCAGTCTCAGGTAGTATCTTTACAGCAGTGTGAAAATGGTCTAATACAGGCACAATCTCTAGGGACTGGAGTGACAGCCTTTGGCTATTTTAGTAGCCGGAAAAGTTGTTCCAAAATAGTATCAAAATAATCGTTCCATCAAAAACTGGAAAGCTAATGCTGCCTTTTAAACCAGTACCCCTCAGGCTCACATTCTTAATTCTGGCCTATAAATTCATAATTTAATTAAATTATTCTCACTGGAGCTTGACAGACTCAGTCACAATACAATTTTGTTCTGAAAAGGGCAATAATTTGGGAGAAAGGGCAGAGGGAGGAGACTGTAGAAGTTGGAGCATGGTGTCTGGGCCCCTGGTCATCAGATCATCCCTAGAATAATAATCTAAGGAGTGGACAGATATTTTTATTACAAGAATTCTAGCAATAAAGACAGGCAAAGCTGAAAGAAAAAAGTGACTTTTGCATATAGTAAACAATATGTTTTTTTTTTTTTCAAAGATAAACTCTGTAAACCAATCTATTTTATCCATTGTGTTATATGAAGTCTTTTTCTTCAAGAGATATTATGGACTTGGGTTTTGGCCTCACATAAGAGCAAATAGTCTTTCTATAGTCATTCAAGTAACTAACAAGTTTTAAACCCCTATTATGCACCAATAATTCCATATAGAGTATTAGGTTTATATCACACAAGACCCTCAATACTGACCAACATTTATAACTGGCTTATAGATGACTAAATGAGGCTCAAACGTGCTGTGTGACTTGTTCAAGCTAGGAGGTGACAAAAACAAGAGTCAAACCCTGTCTACCTGGCCACCTTACATTATGCTGACTCCTTGTTGACTTATAACCCAAAAACATTATTAAGTTATACCACTCTCAGAAGGTATGAGGACATAAAGTTTCCAGGATCCAACTGAGAACCAAAGTAAATTTCCAAAAACCTCTAAATAGTTCCAATAAATGCCAATGTCAAGGAATTCAGTACCTTGCACTTTCCTAATGGAAAACTTCATCAGTCGTCAAGCAGAGATGACCTCCGCTTTGATTAGACATTATTTTAATCAACTTGGCTATCTGGTTTTCTAATTCCAACAACATATTATAAAAGAAGTCAGGGAGATCCTGGAGAATGGCTGATTTGATAGCTTAACAACTGGAAAGGAAACAGAAAATAATTATGACATAAGGATGCAAACTATATAGCTGTCTGGGACCATTTAGTGCAGTGACTATACTCTGTTTTATATTGCGGTATAGTAGTTAATTTTGAAAATTAAAATGAGTCATCAAGAAATGCTTAAATGTTGCTTATCATACTCTGCTTTTTAAAAGCAAGAAAGTTTGTAAAACACTTTTGAATTTTTTAAATCAAAACTAGTTTAAAATGTTAAAGAAATTTTGCAAGCTTAAAATGATATATGTCAATTATGGGTAAGTCTTATTCTACCACCTAGAAACAGCAGGCATTTTTTCATATGGGTAAGTTCAGGCCAGGTGACCTTGGTAACTATCTCAATAAGTGCCCAGAACAACTATAAGGCTGCCTATAAGGGCATTGTATATGCATGGAAAGCCCTAGAACTGAGCCAAAAACTCCTCACCAAAGGATCAATGATGGGAGGCACCATGACAAAAGAAAAATGTGAAATCAGAAGCCAGGAAATGGAGTAAAATGTCAGCAATCATTGTTTAAAGTTGAGAAGTTGAGGCAGGAGAAATGTGAACTAGACAATGGGGAAAATCAAGACAAGTCCCAAAGATACAAAAGGATATTAAAAAGAGAATTTTTCAGATTAGAGTGTTTCACTGTTATATGAAAGCCAGAATGGTACTTTTCCCTACTAGTAGACTCCACGGGTCTTCACGTCTACTCAAACCCTGTATATAATGAGCAACTCTGGATACATCTTCAGTCTACTCCAGTGCCTTTGTTTTGCAGACTCCTGGGTTTAACTCTTGCCTTTTACTTTCTTCTCTACTGTGGGGGTGCTGGACAAGATGGCCCCAAATAATTCGGCTCAGACTATAGAGTTTATCTTTTGATAATGTGTATTCTAACATGGTTTTGTCTCTAGTCCAAGCTTCTGCCTCACTATTCTACACAAATGTTTAGAGTTAGGCTGTGACATTATAAGCATTATAAAAAAGATACAGATATTATACTAGACTTTGCAATATATTTCTCAGGTCAAAAATTCTCTCATGTCTCCATAGAAACATTATCTCAGAAATACCAATATCTCAAATATGGCAAAAGTGCCTATGGGTGAAAACCAGGCCTAATCTTACCTAACTGATTTTCTGCCTTGGTGATTAAATATGTTTGATTGCCATAAATTAAAGCCACACCCCAATGTTTCTATACTCCAGTTAAAAATCTCTAAAGGTAATGATGGTTCACCTATACACCTCCAACTATGTACTCTCATCTTGAACTTACATTGCTAAGACAGTAATTGGTAAAGAAAATAATTACTCAACAACCTTTAACTTTCTTTCCAATGTATTTCTAGTTAGTTTTTTCTAACTGCTTTTAGAGCCCTTTTCCATGAGACCATCTGTAGCCCTCTTCTCTACCTCTGTGTTCTTAACCCTCTAAAGTCCTGAAGAAATGGTCATTTCCAGTCTGATTATTACCACACTTTTCTGGTCTTGATTGGGTTGCAAAGCCAGAAAAAAAAATGAACACTACAACTTCAAACAATCTTTGTGCTTGGTTCAATTACTCATTTAGAAATATAATAATAAAATCACTAATACACTGGAAGTCACCATATTGGCTTTTACTGATTCACCAATCTGCTTTATTGAGCAAATAAAATGTAAGCTCTGTGAAAGCTGAGACTATGTCTTTCTTGTTCATTGCTATTTTAATATCCTTTACAACATTTGGAATGAATGAATAGATCAATAAAGTAAATGAAAGACTAAACTCTGTTAACACTATACCCCATCACACAATGCCACTCCAGCCCTATATGTATATATAATGGTTAGATATATTAAGATCTAGTAAATACATATGACACCAGAAATATAAAGCTTTCTTCCTATTTTCTTCTCCTGTTTATAGATAGCACATGGTAAAATCCTCTAAATGCTCTGGAATAATTAAGTTAAAACTGTATTAACTTGAAAATAAAAAAATACTTTAACAGGAGTCATAAAAACAAAGAGCCAGTGATAATTATATGTAAAAACCTGGTTTTCTAATCTCTTTAATAATCCTACTACCCAGTTTTACAAAGAAGCGTTAGAGCATAGAGGGCAGTGGTATGGACTCTGGAGCCAGATGTCTGTTGCTCATCTCCACTAATACCTGTTGGCCTTAGACAGCCCACCTAAACTCTCTGGCCCTTTGTTTACTCATTTGAAAATAAAATAATGATAGAATTCACCTCATAGGATTATGTGACTATGCTTGTTATTTGTTTATTGTGTCTCAGCCCCAATACTCTCTTCTGTCCTCTGATCTATAGTACTCTGGGGAAGGGTGCTGCAAATGACACTTCTCATCCTCCTCTGTCAGTGGTCATCTTATTAGGCTCTACCAATAAGAGACACAAGAGGGATGTTAGAAGATAGAGGAAGAGAGAAAATACTTCTTTTTGATTTTTCCTAGTTTTTCAGCATTATTCATTGCCATTTCTTCAAGCTTCCAGCTTATTTCAACAACTTGCCCCCTTAGAGGTATAAGCAGTAGCCTCTCCATGCCATTACCTCAGGGAATGATCTCTGTGGGACTGTTTCTCAATTCATAAGATGTGACTGCAGCCTAGAGATTCCTCTCATCAAAAGGCTAGGCACCCTCCTGTGATCTACCAGATTCTGGTAACCCCAAAGTCTATTGTTCTCCTGAATGTAAGGGGAGGGGTACCTGCTTTTTGTAGTTATTATCTCTGAGTGCTTCCTTTTTGCTTTCTCAGCTCTCTAACACCTGTGTAATGGATTTTCTATATAAAATAGCCCCTACTCAAATACAGAATGTGATTACTATTTTCCTGGACTGGACCCTGACATGCAATAAGTAGATATTTGTAAAGTTCTTCCAACAGTGCCTGGCACATAGTAAGTGCTTCTTATAGTATTGTTATTAGTGTATTGCTGACTTATTTATCAGAACAGCAGCACCTCATTCTTAGTTTCTGTAGCTGGAGAACAGTAGCTGAATTTAGGAGAAAGGCTGAAAATTAATTATCTCAGTAACCCTTGTGAATGAAACACACAACTTTACAACCAGAAAATAGCATGCAGTAATGTTTGCTAAAGAAAATAAATTGTGTGCTTCTGTAGCTCTCTGTGATGACAAACCTCTTTTTTTTTTTTTTTTTTTTTTTTCACATTTCTAACCCATTGCAGACTGGTGTATAGTTGCCTGAGCATGATCAAAATACAGCTTGTGTTATCCATGACACAGGACAAGAGGTCAACACATTAAACTATTGTATGCCCTGTTCAACAAAACAAGTCCACCAATCATGAGGCTTGCATGTTGTCTTGATTCATGTGTGCTACTACAACAAAATATCAAAGACTAGGCAATTTATAATCAAGGGACACTTATTCTTCATGGTTCTGGAGGCTGCGAAGTCCAAGACCAAGGCACTGGTAGGACTGGTGTCTGGTAAAAGCCAAGTCTTCACTTCCAAAATGGGGCCTTGTGGTTGCATCCTCTGGAGGGGACAAACACTGTGTTCGCACATGGAAGAAAACAGAAGGGCAAGAGAGTGCCCCCCCTTCAACCTCAAGCCTGTTTATAAAGGTGCTAATCCCATTAGTGAGGGTTCTCTTCTTGTGACTTAATCACTTCCCAAAGACCATACGTCTTAATACTGGTGCATTGGGAATTAAGTTTCACAGTGAATTTTGGAGGGAACACCATCATTCAAATCATAGCAGAGGTGTGGCAATTTTATATTGCCATAAAAGTTTTTAAACACTTACTCTCAAATTCTATGCCTATCTCCTGTGGACTGGTTCCCAACAGTTTGAAGTGGCCCAGAACACACTTTTAGCAGCACTACTTTGTAGTGATTTGTAGCTGTCTATTCCTTTTATTAGCAAATTCACCCTAAAAGAGAATTCCAAATATTAAAAAAAATTAGCTAGCCATGGTGGCATGCACCTGTAGTCCCAGCTACTCGAGAGGCTGAGACAGGAGGATTGCTTGAGTCAAGGAGTTTGAGATTGCAGTGAGCTATGATTAGACCACCTCACACCAGCTGAGTACACAGAGCGAGACCCCATCTTTAAAAAAGAAAAAGAAAAAAGAAAATTCCAATTTTGTGGGAGGCTTTAGTCTTCCCTGATATGACTGTGAATCCCCTTTAATTACAGGGCTTTGTAACTACACAGAGAGAAGAAAAGCTTGGACTACCTTAGAAAACATGTGATTTGTGGCCTTCCATTTCAGAAAGGAAAGCACACAAACAACTCTTCATATATTTTATGTCTGGGATAAAAAAGTGCTTCACCTCACTTTCCTTTTCCCGAACAGGAACTACTACCCATTTCATACACTTTCTAATCTTCATACTTTTGACACAGTGTACTTTGTCCTATAATGCTGCCCTGTGTTCCCCACCCAGCCATCCTTCTAAGCCCAAAACAAAAGCCATCTATTTCATGAAGTCCTCTCTGATTCCTAATAATAGCACCTCTATTTATACCCATATACTTGACACATACTGTCTGATACCATAGGTTTGTCACTATGATACTGTTTTGTTTGTTTTTTAATTTATAGCTTATCTTCTTTAAAGGTTGTTAGCTCCTTGGGGCAAGGTCTCTAACAAAACTTTGTGTCTTCCTAAGAAACTGCATGTAAGGTTCCCCAAGATGGTGTTCTCTAAATGCAATTTTCCAAATACAAAGACTACACAGAGATGCCCATATTCATTAAGGAAGGTACTGGGAGAAGGAAGCATAATATATCCCTAAATTTCAGCATACCCTCCAGATTTTTGTAACCAAACTATATTAAGACCAATGCTTATAAAGCATTCAGAAATCCTTGGATGAAAGACATTTTATGAAAAGTGGAATTCAGTGAAAGAGTTCCAATTAGGAAAAAAAGAGGAATCGTGAGGTAAAAATGTATTGATATTCTAAATTCTACAATTAAAAAATTACATTTTTTAAAGTATAATAATAACTGAAAGTCTTAAAACTACATTTTGTGTTAGGGAATATAATAAAATGATTGAGCTCCAGACTTTGCGTCAAGAATTTTTAAATATTTCAGTTTTCTTCGTCCAAAATTAGTGGATAAAAATTTCAGATTTCTCTATTTATAAATAAATAATTTACCAGATAACATGAAGGATACTTCAGTATCTATCTAAATTATTTAAAATATTTTAATCTTAATTCATTATTTGTTTTGTCTTTTTAATGTGAAAACATCCAAGTAATAGAAAAAAATAGCTCCAATCAGAGAATATGATAAAAAATATGTGTGTGTGTGTATATATACACACACATACATACATATATATATTTTGAGTTGTGGCCCTATAACTAGCCAACTTTAAAATTCTATAAATTTGTTTAAGTTCTTTGTAGATTCTGGGTATTAGCCCTTTGTCAGACATTCTGAGCAAACTATCACAAGGACGGAAAACCAAACACTGCATGTTCTTACTCATAGGTGGGAAGTGAACAATGAGAACACCCGGACACAGGGTGGGGAGCATCACACACTGGGGCCTGTCGTGGAGTAGGGGGCAGGGGGGGAGACAGCATTAGGAGAAATACCTAATGTAAATGATGAATTGATAGGTGCAGCACACCAACATGGCACGTGTATACCTATGTAACAAACCTGCACGTTGTGCACATGTACCCTAGAACTTAAAGTATAATAAAATAAATAAATAAATATTCTCTGTATATCTATATGCTTATTTAAAAACTAAAAATGAGATTTAAAATGTATGATATATGTTTCTTTTCTTCAGAAATCTTAAAAAAATGTTTTTCAAATGAAAATATTTTCCTAAGACGAGAAGCATCAGTGATTGCTGATCTACAGCAATGAACAATTTGACATTTCCCCAATAGTTTTTGGACTAAATCACATCTTTTAAACTTTTAAAGGTGATAGGAAGGTAACGACTCAAGCTAACCATTACAAAATCTTCTGGGCTACTGGCGTGTTTGGCAAAATTATTCTAACTCTAACCCCATCGGGACGTTCTTTTCTACAAAGTGCATTTCTTTGCAATTGAATCTTCCTCTATAAGCTCTTTGTAAGCTATATGTATCTCAAAAATATATTTTGACCTTGACTTCAATTTGAGAAACATATTTCATGCTGTGGTCCATTTTCTTGCGTAGAGCCTATGATAGTGGAAGCTTTTGCATAGTTAATTTCTGGCTATTGCTTCATAAATTACTTAGACTGCCCCTTTTCTAGGAATGAAAAGAAAGTTATGTCCATTAAACTGTCTCAGAGACTACACTAGCAATCCACTTTGGTCTGTGTATTTCCTGTCTGTCTGTAGGTATTTTAATGCCTCATTTACTATGAATATTCCTCTAGTCCTTCAGAATTATAAAGTCCATGGGAATTAGAAATCAAATAATAAGATTCCCATTAAAATGTGATTAATCCTGTGTAAATATTGCTGAAGATAAGGGTGACAAACCATCTTTTGTTTGGGCCTTCCTCATGGCAGAGATGTGAATGAGTATCAGCAGATGGTATATTCATCATACGATTAAGGATATTAAAACCCATGCCCATCCTGACACTGATTTCAGATGAGGTATATGCTGTTTGCACATTTTCTTGTTTGCTTATTTTGCTTGATCTTAATATCAGGAATTACATATAGTTACCATGAGTATCTCGGTGAGCTCCTATAATAAAATACAACTTCTAGAGAAGGAGAAGGTATAGAAGGTGTTCCCAGGCCCACTGAACTGCCAGAAGTATATTGGTAAAGGTGGGCAATGAAAGGCTTACCAGACTTGTGAGCTTACGAATAAATCTCTATCACAAAGGTGGGAAGTGGGCAAATTGCATGAACAACATTATTTAGTCATAGGTGACAGACTGATAACATCTGAGCCTCTAGGATCCTTCTGTTCTAGTAACTTTAACTGCAAGAATTGTCTTTTGCCAAAGGTATGTGTGATGGTTAATACTGAGTGTCAACTTGATTGGATTGAAGGATGCAAAGTATTGTTCCCAGGTGTATTTGTGAGGGTGTTGCCAAAGGAGATTAACATTTGACTCAGTGGACTGGGAAAGGCAGACCCACCCTCAATCTGGGTGGGCACCATCTAGTCAGCTGCCAGCATGGCCAGAATAAAAGCAGGCAGAAGAAAATGGGAAGATTAGACTGGTTTAGTCTTCTGGCCTACATCTTCATCCTGTGCTGGATGCTTCCTGCCCTCGAACATTGGTCTCCTTTCTTCAGCAGTGGAACTCGGACTGACTTCCTTGCTCCTCAGCTTGCAGGCGGCCTATTGTGAGACCTCACCTTGTGATTGTGTGAGTCAATACACCTTAATAAACTCGCCTTTATATATGCTTCTACCCTCTTAGATTTGTCCCTCTAGACAACCCTAATACAGTGTGGTAGATAATGCACATATAACATCCCTTATCTCTAACTGTATGATTGCAATTACAGAAATTTGCTTTGTATTCCTTTTTTTTTTTTTTTTTCATTCAATAGGAATACTAGGTGCCTAGAATAAAAGAGGAGCCCAGTAGAAGAATCAAAAAGCTATACAAATGTTTCAAATGACAACCAGAAAGTATCTTAATAGAGATATGTACAATGTACACTAGTAGCACAAAGGAAGGAACAACCAGCTTTCCTTAGCACTGGAGGAAGTTCCCAGGAGGAGAGGATACAGTTAGGAAAGTTCTTTGAGATGAATAGAAAATTGACATTTCAGTAAAGATTGATTTAACAAAAAAAGTGTTCTAGTTGGAGGGAACAGAATGCCCAAAAGCAAAGAGGCATGAAATAGCATTAAATATCAAGATCAGAGAACTACAGGGGAAAAATTAGAGGGCCTATTATGGCGCTCAGTAATTTGGAGATTTATGCTCTTGGCAATAGGAAGACTCAAATGCTTCCGTAAAGCAATGGAACAATATGGTCACATCTGCCTCTTGGTGAGATTACTGCGGCCAAAAAAATGTAGAATGGTTAAGGGAAACCATATTAAAGATAAAATGAGTAGTTTGGAGACTTGTAATAATTGAAGCCTGATCCAAAGAGGCAGAAGAGGATGAAAGGAAGGGACTAATTTGAGAGACCTGCAGGAGGAAAAATGGACAAATAACGATGATGCTAAATCAGATGGATTTATTTATTTGTTTTGCACTTGGCCTGGGCACTTTACTAGTCCCTAGGGATTGTTAAAGAAAAAAAAAAATTATTCCATGATAAAAGGCGCGATAAGGCAGACTTTACACAGGAACCTCACAACAGGTATAGGAGCCACAGCAATGGGATTTTTCACTGAGAGAGATCAGACTCAACTTCAAATATAGCATAGTCAAGTTGGAATTTGTAGCCAAGTAGCAGGGTGTGGGTTAGTGGATGTAAAATCACTAAGAGGAAACACCAGAGGCAAGGGAGATTCGGCTAAACCAACCTAACAGGATTCTTGCTGAAGACAGACCAGGATGATCCCTTGGGGGATAGGGGGAGGATAACGAATTTAATTAGACATTGAGTGTGATCAGATAACCAGGGATAAAGGATTCTAGCTAAACTAAGCAGAATTATTTGCTAAAACTAGATTTTTTAAGGAAATGCACAGATGGGTTTAGCAGAAGATTCAGGTGCCTGACGAAAGTTTGACCAAGCAAAGAATCTTTGTCAGGATACAATTAAATTGGACAGACATGGAACTTAGGGTCTAGCAGGATAGATTGAACATTAAACAAGCTTTTACAATGAAATGCAAGTACTATAATAGGGTAATATGGGTTGCTATGGCAGCAGACTACAGAGTATCCAATCCTAGACAGGAGTTCAGGGAATATTTTCCAGCGAAAAGAAAATCTAAACTGAGATTTAAGAAAGGCTACAGTGAAGAGGCTACAGGGGAGACTTGCAGAAAGAGAGGAGAGCGCTTGAAAAGAACTTGAGGTGAGAAATAGCTCAGTAAGAGAGAGAACCTAAAAGAAAAGTGTGCAGAGATAAGGAGAGACAAGAGAGGTAAGCATATGCATCAATTTAAAATATAATAAAAAATTAAAAAGGAATTGCATAATCTCTCTGAGAGAGGGAGAAAGAGGTGTCAGTAGAGGCCAGCACATGGAGGGTCTCAAGGCAATGTTAAGAAGTTCTGCATTTATCTGAAGGGCAATGCTGAGCCACTGAAACATTTGTAAGCATAGGAATGGTATATATACCGGTATTTTTAGGAAATCATCCTTGATGTGAGAACTCATTGCTGGAAGGGGCCAGCTCTGGTGTTTACTACGTCATGGTATTCATCACATTTTGCTCAGTTGTATTAAAAGACTGTTCCTCCAACTATACTAGATACTTCGCTAAGGCAGAAAAATGTCTTTATTATTTATTACTGTATTCCTAGGCAGATGCTCAACAATTTTGAAATGAAATTTAAAAGAATAAATGAATAAATGAATGAGGTGCAATTAGTATGGCATTATAGGAGGCCACAACGATAATGTGGATGTCTTGACGGGAGTAGGGGCAGCAGAAATAAAGATAACTGAACACATTCACGAGATATTTAGAAGTAAAACTGACAGATCATTGAAAGGGAGGGGAATACATCTATGAAAAGGCAGTAATAGTTTCTAGCTTCCTGCCTCATAAAATTAGGATGATAATAATACCATTGTCAATTGACTCTCCTTAGCCATCTAACTTTATTTCCCATAATGCTTCAACTCTCAACTTCATGCTCTTCATCATTTCCACCCAAATCATTCCCCAAACTGCCTTGCAAATCACAACTAGCAGTTGTCACCAGATTGTAATCAATTTCCCTTGAGCTCCTTAAAATCAGACTTAAAATTCACGTTTTCCAAAAATTTAAACAAAGAAAAAAGTTATGACAAAATTAGAGGAAGACTTATAAACAAGGATAAGAAGGGAAAACACAGCTGAAGCTCAAATGAAAAATGAGAGAAAATTGAATGGCCATCACCGTTAAAAATTATAATTGAGAATATATGACGTATAAGACACTAGACAGAGATAATTTAATAATTGCATTATGTTATTTCAAAGATAGGACACTTATGTCACATAATGCATAGGTGTATAAAGAATATAAAGCGATACATAATAAGTGCCAAATGAGACGTACAGAGAGAAAGGTTTATGTGAAGTCACGATGTAAATACTCTTGTGTACTGGAACATAGGGCAAGTTGAAGAAAAGACCTAGGAAGCCCCAGATGTCCTAAATCTCTTCTCAATAGGGCTTTGGATCTCTGCTAACAACTATGTCAATTGCTGTTGAGTGAATTTTCCATCAGAATAATGTGATGCACTCCAAGTTCAGTGTTTTTGCTCCAACCTGCAGCTGGCAATATTCCTGAGCAGGCATAGCTAATACCCAACAGCTGAACGTATTTGGATTGGTATTCAAAAATATTCATGGTGCCAAATGTGAGAAGCATTGATATTCATGCCACTCATAAAATGAGCAAATAAGTTATTTAATTTTTCTAGCCCTTACAATCTCAGCACTCTCATATCCTCTTTGCCAAAAAAAAAAGTGCTATCTGGAGACACGGGATAAAATCAGAACATGTCATCAGGCATACAGAAATTAGCCTATTGCCATTAATATTTCTCTCAGTTTGACATGTTCACCTTAATGAAAATACCAGAACAGCAAACAGTTCTCTTCTTAGCTCCTGGAAAAATAGAATGCAACAGAATCCTAATGCTTTTAACATGATTTATCCACTTTGGATAGTCTAAGGTGTAATGGGAGAAGAAATAAGGAAAAACAAAAGAGATGAAAGAATTATGAGAAAAAGGAAGAGCAGGAGGAAAAGAAATGACATAACGATTATTTAAAATCATTTTTGCTGATAGTAGCCAAAAATGGAAATGTAAAAAGAAAAAAAGCAAGATACCTAAGAAATAAGCCATACTACATGTCTGCATATCTCTTCTGCATGTGAAACCTCTGTGTGTTTCTGTGTGTGTGTGTGTGTGTGTTTTGCTGGCAAGATTGGTGTTATTTTTTAATGTTAATGGAGAAATGGCCAACAACCTTTTCTTCCCGCCAAAGATATTCTCCAAGCAGCAAATTAAATATATATAGAAGAAATGAGAACTAAATGTGCCTTTTAAACAAGAATTCCAGAAAGGGGAAGGGAGATAGGTTAGCAAAAATAAACAAATCAAAAATTAACATAGAAATGAGATGGAGCGGAAAAAGAAAGGATACACGTAAGTGATACTGGGAGGTCCAAATGTCCTGAAGGGAAACAGAATTTAAAATGTAAGAATGTAGGAATTCAAGAGAGAAAAATGGGATATAATAACTATATGGAGGTGTGGTCTTTGATAGTCAGGTGTCTTGGTGTATTTTATTGCTACTTTTTTTATAGAGAAGGTTTTATCAATTTAAAATGAACAAAGAACCTTAATCAGACTAGCTTTTGCTAATTAAAAGGTAAGAGTTTTTCAGCTTATCTTCCATAAGACACCGCAAGCCAAACCCTGTTACAATTATGGAAACTTACAGGATCTCCCACTCTTACAGCCACCTAGTGGGTCTTTATAGTAAGATGTGAAGGGTAAAGTAATGGGAGAGGCTTATTGGAGACGCATGCGTAAGAGGGAGTAGTTGACTCAGTTTCCGAAGCAAACTTGAACCAAACAACTGAGTTAACACATTAACACAAAACTGCCTTGCATGCCTTAGTTTATAAAGTGAGAAAAATCAGCAAGTATCTCAATCTTTCTGATTTTTGCAATGCAAAGATAGTTGGCGTTCAGCTCCCTTTAAAACTATAAAACATGCAATTAACAATGGAAATCTGTCAGAAAATAGGTGACTTCCACATCAAAGCTGTATTTGAAGAAGCATGGTAGAATGGGATGGAAGGAGGAGGTGAATAAAACTAAATTTGAAGCCCAGTTCTTTCCTTGTTCATTGTATGACTTCTGAGTGGTTACTTAACTTTCTGAGCCTTTGTTTTCCCTCTAACAAAATTAAGACAATAATACCTATTTAGCAAGAGTGTTTTAACACATGAGTGCATGTAGTTTGTTGATTTAATGCATACTTTTGGAGCACCTTCTATGGGCAAACTGTCAATACTTGTGACAACATGTATTGATGGTTCAGGGAAGAACAAGCAGAAATGGTCCCTAACCTCATGAAACATTCTATGACAATATAATAAATACATAAATGCCCAATAAATTCCAGCTAGTGTATTATGTTTTGAAGACATAAGACATGCACTCAGAGTGACAGGAATCCCACATACACACCATAAACTATCATTTGCAGATAGATGGATTTTTACTAAATGGAAAACAAATGTAGATGATTTGGTGCAAATTGTGCTGTTTTGACATGTGTACAGACAAGATTGGGATAGTAAGAAAACTGGCTGATGAAAGAGGTATAGGATAAAAATACCTCTGGCTTTATATGTATGTATGTGGCTTCTGTAAAAACCCATTGTGATTGCCCTGTTACATATTCAGCAAGATTTCCTAAATTGAAGAAGCAGGTACAGGTTGTGTTTCTGCTCCCCTATGGATTCACTGTGAGTATCAAGAGAACTTTCAGTTTAATAAAAACAAAATCGAATTTCTCTCTAGGCTGGTGAATAGGTAGCGTTATTTTAGCCCACTGTAGCAGCAGAAAATTGACTTGATCTCACGGTCCATGCTCATCACAGTGCTAAGTCTAGGGAAAATTTCTTCTCCCATCAGGTAACTACAGAAGCTGCCAAAAATAAGGACTTTGAAATTGAGGCTTGTCTTCGTTTTGTTTTCAGGAGTCTCTGGCACTTAACTGCAGCTTCTTGGGATGCTCTTTTGTCAATAGGTAATGCCTCAGACTAATTATTTCACCCAGAAGAAGAGCCTTTGCAGAAACCCTAAGTAAATGCTGCAAAGCTTGCTTTCTTCGTTTCCAAAATTCTGCTTAGGTTGTCGTTATTACAGTGACAGCTTTGTTGAACTGGCCTCAAGTTCCAGAGGCCATCTCTAAGGTGAGGCATTAGAGGAGTTCCCAAGAAAGCACTGCTCAATTTTGAAGAAATTAAAAATATGATTAGACTAGAAATCTCTCGGACAGCAGCAGCCCTATCTACACAGAGGCCAGCAATTGCATGAGTCCAAATGGAAATTCTTACTGATATTTCAAGAGCATGTCAGCATCTCCCTGGTATTTTGGAAAAAAAAATAAAATGAAGAAAGTTCAGGGAACAAAGGTTGAATTAACTCTTTCCTTGGGAGATGAAACAAAGAAAGAAGTAGAATGGAGTAAAGGAGGCAAAGACAATGAGGAAAGTTCTTTACAGAAATATATTTCTACAATAATCAGAAGAGTCTCTTCTTTGATTTTTTTTGAAAAAGAAGCTATTTTATGGCCAGAAGATATATTTGTATTCAATTCAGTAAATGATACACCAAAGAGAAAACAGTAGTCAATACTGGTTATTGGAGTTTTGGTGATTTTTATTTTCTTATTCTGCCTTTGATATATTCTATTTGTTCTAAAATAGTAATATGTATAAGTTGGGTAAATAAATATGTAGGTTTTGAAATAAGACAAAAAGATAGTCATGATGAATGTGTTTCATTCCATGACCACTGTCAGGTCTTTCTCCTCAGTCAGCCCCTTGTGATGTAATTCTTTACACCTAGCCCACTAATTCCACATTAAGTTCAGGACCTTATTATCTCTACCTATGAAGGAGGCAGAGCTGCAAGTCACAGAAATCACTAAACAAAGATAATAAAAAGGGGAGTAATTTATTTAGTAGCAGGATAAGGGCTATGTCTTAGAACACAAAACCAAGAAAAGCAATAGATCTGAAAGGGGATTAGAACCAATAATTGCAACCAAAGTTATTCTCTTAACCTGTCTAGGTTTATTGGTCTCTCATCTCTGCTTCTTTCTATATATGCTTCATTCACTCTTTCTAAAGGGTCGTCCACTTTTCTGTTCACATGGTGGAAGGTTGCCAGACTCTTCCAACTGGTTCTATCATGCCTCATAGTGGACGCGGGATAAATGGAGAGACTGCGGTGAAAACTTCACGCACTGACCCCTGTTCATTATGCAGTCGCCCATCAGTGTATATGGGGGTTGGTTGCAGGACCTGCTGAATATACCAAAACCTAGGAATACACAAGTCCTAAGTTGTCCCTGCAGACCCTGTATATATAAAAAATTGGCCCTCTGTATAAATGAGTTTTGCATCCAATGAATGCCATAGTTTCCATCTAAGTTTTGTAGAAAAAATTCCGTGTATAAGTGGATCCACACATGTTACTCAAGGGTCAACTGTATCTGGATTTTTATTTCTTTCTGTGACAGTAAATTCTGTTCAGATGTCCCCAAGTAGAAATCTTATCAGGTTCTACTCCTCTGTGATATGCTACCACCATGAAGCAGTAAAATTTGTTCCCTCCTTCTAGGCTTCTTTGGCTGAGAAAAAATTTGAACTAGGACACCCATTTTCAATGTTCGAAGGTAATGAACCCTATAGATTCATCCTTCCACTCTCCAAAATAGTCATTTTACCTCTTTCCTTATTGGGCCCTTGACAAAATAATAATTTAAAAAATAAATAAAAACAAAATGGCCATTTTTACAACACCTGTTTCTTGTCTTCTTCTATTAAAATGCCTAATACTTCTTCAGACATCACTTAAAAACATAAAGTCAGATGAGAGTCATCTCTTATTCCCACCACCAAAAGCACTGTTCATTTACATATATTGCTGTCTTACCTCATGTTACAGTGAATGAAATTTCCATACATTTTATCTCATGCCAAACCCTCCATTTACACTCTGTTGAGTACTTTATACATGACTAATCCAAATTGATATGTGCTGTAAGCATAAAATTTATGCCAAATGTCAAAGACTTAATATAATACAAACAGTAAAAAAAAATCTCAATAATTTTATAATGATACATGTTGAAACGATAATATTTTGGATATCTAAGGTTAAATTTAAAATTTTAAAATTAACTTTACCTGTTTCTTTTTACGTTTTTAATGTGGCTACTAGAAAATGTTAAATTACTTATGTGACTCACATTATATTTTTTTTTGAACAGTACTGCTCCAGATCCTATCCTTTCTTTCCTACTCAGGGTCTTCTGTTCTGCCATTATTTACCTGCTTCCAGCAACATCAGTTTCTCTCTCACTCCTGAGTCATTCCCATGATAATGGGACTATATTTGCAGGAATATATTTCTACAATAGTCAAAAGAATCATTCCCATCAGGATGCAAATTTCCTTTTCTTTATTCTACCTTTAAAATAAGAACTTTCTTGGATTTTTCTCTGCATTTCTCTTCAAATCTTCAATACAAAATTCTTCAAAATATTTATTTGCCTGTAATTACCACCTATATTTCTCACCTAAAGATCCCTCAAGTTGGGCTTCAATATCTTTATTCAGGTCACTATGGCATCGATATTGTCTAGTTACATCATCAGTTTTATCTTCTCTTCTTACTCAGCCTCTTGGCAATACTTGACAAGATTGACCACTCACTCCTTGAAATAAATTTTTTCCTGGTCTTCTCTGACTATACAGTGTCTTTTTCTGGCTTCTCCCTTTGTTCCTGACTACAAACACTTTAGTTACTGAAAGCACAACCCTAGACACCTCATCTATTTTCACTCACCTTAATGTTTTCATCCAGTTCGTCCTTTGGCTTTTAATATTATCTATTTGCTGATGACTCCAAATCTATTTCTGTACCCAAAATGTGCCTATCCATGATCCCCAAACCCATAAATCCAGTTGCCTCTTTCACATTTACTCTTCCCAATAGGCATTCCAAGTCCTGAACAACTATAGCCATCCTTGAGTTCTGCCTTTCCTTCATGCAGGTCGAGTACTTCTAATCTGAAAATCTTAAATCCAAAACATTCCAAAACCAAAACTTTGTCAGTGTGGATATAATGCTCAAAGAAAATAAATGCTCATTTTGGATTTTAAAGTTAGAAATGCATAACTGTAAGTATAATACAAATGTTCCAAAATCCAAATAAATTCAAAATCCAAACCACTTCTAGTCACAAGTATTTCAGATAAGGGATACTCAACCTATACTTTCTAATCTCAACCTATGACACCATTGTCTACACAGATGCTCAGGCCACAAACCTAAACGTCATCAGTCATTTCCCTCTCCTCTCCCTTCACATCCAATCTGTTCTCCTGGTCACTTTTCACCATTCACATTGTAGCCCAAGCCACTCTCATGTGTCCTAGAACATCATAAAACCTAGTTCCTTCCTTGACCCACTTCATTTATACTTCCTCAAGGCATATAAACTGTCTTCTTAATATTAAGCTCAAATGAGTTCAGATTACTCCTCTGTTTACAATTTGCAATCACAACTGACATAAAATCCAAATGTCTTAATATAGTTTATAAGGCTGTATATGATCTGAATTTTGTAATGTCCCTGAGCTCATTATTCACAATGCTCATCATCTTTTGCTGGACTCTAGCTATCTGAATTTTTTTTCCTGCCCCTTGAACACACTAAGCATTTCCTGTCTCAGGGTCTTCACATTTGCTGTTTCTTCTCTCTTTCCCAAATTTTTGCGCAGTTGGTCCTTTCTTATTATTTGGGCCTCAGCTCAGGTATCCCATTACAACGGAGAGCCTCCTTGACCATTTTAGATAACGTACTATCTCTTCCACCTTCACAATCACTTCCTTCTATTATTTTATTTCCTTCAAAGAATATACGTTACTGAAATATTCTGTTAGAATAAAATCTCTGTGAAGAGAAACTCATTTTGTTCACTATTATATCCTCTATGCCTGAAAGAATGCTAAGAATCCATTAAATTCTCAAAAGAAGACAGATCAATGAAGATATTGATTAATAAATGAATGAATGATACAATGAACAGAGGCAGAAAAACAATGAACTGCTCTAGAATTTGTTCTCACGATATGCAGGGAATGCCAGACCCTCAAGGTTCATACTGAATTCTAATCACTAAAGGTGATTTACACTGGGAAATGTTATCAACTCTATTGAGCATGAAATATACACAAGAAGAACATAGAATGTAACAACCTGGTACAACTGGGGTCCTCCATCGTATCCAGCTTCTCCCTCATACCATTCCAAAAGTCAGAATCCTACTCTTTGCTAACCTATGTAGCTTGGCCACAGATGTGCAAAGGGTCAGAGAATTCAGCAGCTGCAATTAAACACAGTGTTTACCTAATTTCTTAATCTGAATTTCAGCAATTTCAGAATTTAAGACATCTCAGAGACAGATAGGAATTTTCACAGGACATTTTCATATTTGAAATGTTATATTCTTCTTTGGGCTCACAAATCTTTCCTTTAAGACGCTTTTCTTAAAGAATCAGTGTTAATGTGTGCCAAGAAAATACAAGGGCCAGTGTATTGTTTCATCATCAATAAGTAAGACTATCCCTCTGCTTCAAATGATGACATTTTCACTATCTTAAATATTCTACAATTTTTCCCAGGGGTCTATTACTTCCCACTGACTGATAAATGTCTGTCAAGTTACCATTAGATAGTAAGGCACACAAACCCATTTAACTTAAGCAAACTGTAAAACACAACAGACGAATACCAGAGACAGGGCCAAACCTCTCAAAGAGTAGAATCGGTTGAGAACCAGATTAGTTTCTTCACCTCTCTATTTCTCTCTGTAAATCTAGTTATCCTTCTCTCTTTTCAATAGTGGCTATTTCTCTGATTCTTCGTTAACATAGCAGACACTGACTATATTTGTTTCCTGTTTCCTGCTTTTTATCATCTAGTAATTAAAGTCCTAACAAAAACTCAATCAACTGTAAGTTCAAATTTAAAAGTCCTGGAAAGGGAAGTGTATTGTCTTAGCTTGACTCATGAGAATACCTGTGATCCAATGGTTACATTTTGGAGTCACCTGGTCCACTGACTCTATAGCTGTTGTTCTGAGTATAGGCTTTCTGAGAGGAGGGCAAATGTAGGTTTTTTAAGAAGGTAGTGTGGAGGCAGGGAGATGGTGAAGAGTAAAATTCTTTGCACGTCTGGTACAATACCAGAAATGGAAGAAAACCTAGCTTCCATTGACTGCTCATTGCTTCCCTAGAACACTTTGATAATCAGAGACTATGTATTATTTATACTTGCCCATTGAATCCCCAGCACTAAATACTGTGCATTACACACAGAAGCCTACATAAATGTAGGCTTAATAAATAAATGGTGAAAAACAATTTTCACACAAGAAATAATATAGAAATAATTTTTAAATAGAGAAATCATAATCCAAAAGAGAAGAAGAATCATGGAGCTGTGTCTTAAAAAAAAGGATCAACATTTACTAGAGATTGAGATTTGAGAGCAGAATCTTACAGAGATATTACGTTAGGAAAATAAGATGTATATTCAGAGTGTGTAAATAATCCTTGAATTCTTAAAGAGACAATCGTGACTTTATTCACTAAGGAATAGAAAGCCATCGTGGGAGCTAATGCAATTGCTACTATTACAATCTTCCAATTGTTCTCTAAGGTACCACACTCATCTCTCCAGTCTAAGAGAACATCAGTATCACAATGACAATAGATGTGTTCGAGATGGGCAAAATATCCTAATGGAATGTGGAAGATGCCAGGGATAACTTTCACAATTTTGGCATTAATACCTTCCATCTGTACAGCTTTTAAACTTTATCCACAATGCTTCCATATATTTTCCTTTTTATCTTAAACATAAGATTACTAATAGAAAGTTTATACTCTACATTAATAGGAGGAGAAGTAGTGCCGCATTTTTGTTAACACAGTAGAGATATTCGCAATTGCGTTTATAATTGGATGGCACTGAGAGAGCTCAAAGATAAGCTGTGGGCTTTCTGAGATATTTATACATATCACACAGGAAGGTAAAATGAACAGCCAATTGTTTGTTTCTCAAGCAAATGAAAACATGATAAACCAACACTTAGAGATGTGCTTGACTCTTAAAAAGGTAACTCAGATCTTTTAAAACTATTTGGTATACTAGCAATGTTGTTTGATTTGAAAAGGAGTATTAAAATGAAGTGGATGTCCTTGATTTCTCTACTTTCAGTGGTGAATCTGTTTAGATTGTGAATGGCACAATTCCTTCCATTCAAATCTCTCAAGCTGATTTCCATTATTTATAATCGTTAAATGTTTTACACTTAATGCATTTTCAGTAAAACTTCACTGATACTTTTCCATTTTACCCTTACAATCATTCTTCATAAAATATAAGTCAGACAAAAATATATTGTCCAATCACAAAACAGGTATTATGGAAACAAGTTTAAAAACACATTCTTTGCCCCTAAATCATTTCTGGGAGAAACAGCCATGTTATCAGAAAGTCATCATAGAATATAATGAGAATTAAAGTTAGTAAAAGGTATTCTGTGAGCTCCTAATACACACTAAGAGGTCATTGCCCACTGGAGAAGATAATGCTCAACCTGGTTTCTTAATGATAAAATCAAGATACCCGGGTCAAGAGAACAAGAGAGGCTCTTGGGAAAGATGGAGCATCAGAAAGCTCCATGTAAATATAATACCTATGTTACAAGTTATCAATAGATGAATTTAAGTCCAGTTAATCAAGGATGAGATAACATATTTCCTCTATTTGACCAATGTACTTTCATGTATCTTACACTATACCTCTTATACAAAAAGATTTTGTGATTTAAAAAGAATGGAAGATTGAAATTATATGATGACTATAAACCACAGAGTTCATTAAAATCTGGACTGAAAATAAATATCTGTGGCCCTTATTGTATTTTAGTATCAGGCTTATCAGTGTTTAAGTACTGTATGTGAATTGTCTCATTTAATTTCACAAAAAAACATTAAGGGATATACACTATTATGTTCATTTTATAGATGATACAATTGACGCAGAGAGAGGTTAGGACACTTGCCAAAGACTGCACAGCTAATAAAGCAGCAGGGTTAGTATTTAAATGCAGTCAGTTTAACTCCAGTATCTGTTCACTTTGATACATGATTCCCAGCCTCTTCTTAACATTGCTTTAACTAGTTTTGTGAAAGATATATGTAGCTGATATATATAAGCTGATTTTTAATGGCATACCATTTGTAGTTTTTTCTACATATTTTATATTGTTAGATAATAATGCAAGCGTGTGCTCGTATTTGAAAAGAGTTGCTACAGCAGTAATTTCTGAAATAAAAGAAGACTACATACAGGTAGGGCATATACATGCCTGCAAACATAGAGCCCAAATGAGCAACTCTGAGACCAAACTAAGTAAAATTGTTAGTCTTTAAAATAAAGGAAGACATTCTTTAAACATACAGGAAAAAAAATTAAGTTACTTAGAAGGAAAAACACTGGATTTGTATTAGAGTTTTCAACAACAATATTTTTACAGAAGTAAATGTAAGTCATATATTTTATATCCAGTCAATCTATCCTTCAGGTATAAAGACCATAGACATTTACTAACTTGCCAGCAATATCTTAAGAATGTTGATTCCAGGAATCTTACTGGAGAAATTTCACAGAAAATAGGCTGCAGGCAACCTCAGAATAATTCCAGAGAGTCAACTGAAGATTTGTGTTTGAGCATTAAGTGTTTTTAACTCTGACACAAGTATTAGAAGTTGTGCATAAGTATGACAAAATAATATTGGGAAATAAACGCTCTGACAATGCAGAAAAATATAAGTAATAAAAATGGGAGGAGAAGAAAGAAAAAAGTTTGCAGTAGATAAAACTTGCAGATTGATATATAGGTATTATTGGAGAGTGAAAGCTGATTACTTAAAGCTAACAAACAAGTAAAATATGTTTGGGTACACTTAATGTCACTAATATTAAAGAAAAAATAATACTGGGATATCATAAATGATACAGAAAACCTAAGAAGTATACATAATAGTAAGCTGCATAAATACATTGAACTGGGATTCTTAGTTATTTTAAAAAATCATTTTTCCCCAAAGAACATGTAATAATTATATAAAAATACCCAATATTAGCTTAAAAGGAGAGAGTAACTTTTTCAATAAAATAGAAACCATGCAAATAGGATTATCTGAACACAATGCAATAAAATTGGAAATTATAACTAAATCAAACAAGAAGACTTCTACCTATATATTTTTTTAAATACCCTATTAAGCACAATACAAAATTGCCAAATTTCTGCAAAATCATCATAATAAAAACATGACATATTAGAATCTGTGGAATACAGATAAAGCAGTACTCAGAGGAAAATTTATAGTTTGATACATTTATATCAATTAAGTACAATAAAAATAAGCTAATCATATATAATTTCTAAAGCTACTGATTTGCTTATGTCAGTAGAATTATGTATTAATAATTACATCAGTAAAAATGAAGAAAGTCAAACATACAAGTGTAAAATGTGCTAATATCCTGATGTAGAAATAAATTTGGTACTTCAATGAAAATCTAAGCATTTCTTACAGTATACCAATTGGATCTGTCTGATTCTAGTGCTGTTAATTGTTTTTGAGGTATTTTTCACCTTTTCCTAACTGTAGGTAATTTAAAGGAAAACAGATCATTATACAAAAAATATACATGTACTAGTATTTCACTGCCATGCTCTTCACGATAGCAAAGACATGGAATCAACTTAGGTACCCATCAATAGTGAATTGGATAAAGAAAATATGATCTATATATACCATAGAATACTATGCAGCCATAAAAAAGAATGAAATAATGTCCTTTGCAGCAATGTGAATGGAGCTGGGGGCCATAATACTAAGCAAATTAACACAAGAAAAGAAAATCAAATACTGCATGTTCTCACTTATAAGTGGGAGGTAAACACTGAGCGCACATGGACATAAACATGGGAACAACGGACACTATGGACTGCTAGAGGGCTTAGGGAAGGAGGGCGACATGGATTGATAAACTACCTATTGGGAACTATGCTCACGACCTGAGTGCAATATGCCCATACGACAAACCTGCATATGCACCCCCTGCATCTAAAATAAAATTTGAATTTAAAAAAAAATGAAGGTAATTGATGGGTATACAAACTCTATCTTGTAAGTTAAAATTTTGATTGATATTTTTCCACACTATGAAGAAAAATTGTCTCCTTATTTATAATTAATTTCAATATTCCTTTACTCCATACAAATTTCTGAAATTTTGATTTTTCCATTGAGCCATTTGTAACAGCTGTGGTCCCCTCATTGATTAACAAAGTAAAATATTTTACACATGTATATTATTTTATCTCTATAAGAGTTATGACTACCTTTTTCTTCAAATTATCTTTTGCCACTTATCATAGTAAAATTACGTACTTTGTCAATAAAATGATCAAATAATATCAATACAATAACAAAATTAAACATTGAATTTCAAAATTTAGATATGAATGAACAAAGTTCATAAAAGGACAAAAGAATTAATAATTGTAAAATAATAAATTAAAAAACTAATAAATAAAAAGCTGATTTTTTGAAAAAGACAAACCAAATAGCCAATATAACAAAAATAAAGAATGGAGTACATTGGGAAGAAAGTACAAATATACAAAAAACAAAACTGCAAGGAAGAAACAGAAATTAAAACACAGGAAAATTTATAAGCAAACGATTGTTTTGCATAAAATATGTTAAATACATTTGAAACACTGATAAAAGGATAAATTTATAGCAAGAGCATAAGGATGTCTGATTGTCTTTAAAATTATTTTCACAAAAATATCAACGGAATTATTTTCTGAAGATAGAAAAGTTCATTATAAAGTTAATTTGAAAAAGAAACCAAGTAAAGATAGCAAGAACGCTGTGATGGTTAATACTGAGTGTCAACTTGATTGGATTGAAGGATGCAAAGTATTGATCCTGGGTGTGTCTCTGAGGGTGATGCCAGAGGAGATTAACATTTGAGTCAGCGGGCTGGGAAAGGCAGACCCACCCTAAATCTGGGTGGGCACCATCTAATCAGCTGCCAGCACAGCTAGAATATAAAGCGGGCAGAAAAATGTGAAAAGATGAGACTGGCCTAGCCTCCCAACCTACATGTTTCTCTCGTGCTGGGTGCTTTCTCCCTTGAACATCGGACTCCTAGTTCTTCAGTTTTGGGACTCAGACTGGCTCTCCTTGCTCCTCAGCTTGCAGATGGCCTATTGTGGGACCTTGTTATCGTGTGAGTTAAGACTTAATTAGTTCCATCCCTCTCAAGAACCCTGACTAATACAAAAGCCCCAGAAAAAAAAGGGTAATGTATGGAGGATAGTCCTATTGAATATTAAAATATTTTTCGGGTTAGCCTGATGCATGATTGTAATATAAAGTTTTTAAAATTAAAACAGGCTGACTAGTGAAAAGTATATAGAAAGCATATAATTAAACGCAAATACATTTCAAACTCGATATATGATAAGGTGGTAATATATTCAAAGTGAGTTGAAGAATGTCTCCCAAAAATTTATGTTCACCTGCAACCTCAGGATAGGATCACATTTGGAAATAGGGTTTTTGCAAATGTAATTAGATAAAAATCTTTAGTTCAAATTAATCGTTCTGGATTTAGATGGACCTTATAAGAAGAGGAAAGGGGCACCATGGTTCATGCCCGTAATCCCAGGACTTTCAGCAGCCGAGGTGTGAGGATAGCTTCAGACCAAGAGCTCGAGACCAGCCTTGCCAACATAGCGAGACCCTATATCTACAAAACAAACTTTAAAAATTATCTGAGAGTGGTCGCTCATGCCTGTAGTCCTAGCTACTTGGGAGGCTGAAGCAGAAGGATTGCTTGAGCCGAGGAGCTCAAGGCTGCAGTCAGCTGTGATTGCACCACCATATTCCAGCCTGGGCAACAAAGTGAGACCTTGTCTCTGGGGCGGGGGTGGGGCGAAGGAAAGGACACAAAGACGAAGGCCATGTGAAATAGAGGCAGAAATTGGAGTTCTGCTGCCATAAGCCAGAGTGTCAAGAGCCCCCAGGAGCTGGAAGAGTCAAAGAAGAATTCTCCCTTAGCGGGCAGAGGGAGGATAGCCCTGCGGATGCTGTGATTTTGGACTTCTGGCCTCCAGAACTGAAATCCAAAGCAAAGCTCTGTAAAAGATTTGCCTTTATCTCTAAGTCAACAGAAAACTTCTGGAAGATTTTTAAGAATTATGATATTAGATTTACATGTTTAAAAAGCACATTCTAACTGTAGAAAGAAGATGAACTGAAATGTAGAACTGTCAGGAAGACAGTGTCAGAAGTCCAGGAAAGAGCAAGTAGTAGCTTGTGTTAAGATGGTAGTAGAAGAGACAGAGAAAAATGGTCAGATGCAGAAGATATTTAGGAGGTAAATCACAGAAGACTCAGTCATGAATTTTTGTATAAAATATTAACTGTAAGAGACAGATGCAAAATTGTGGATTTATTATTATAAACCAAACCTGAAAGAAACACAGGGTAGAAATATATAAATTATAGATAACAATCTCATTTTTTTAACTTTCCAAGATGATGATAATGTGGTTATATTATGCTGCTTCTTTTTAAATAAAACTAATGTTTTAGTTTAACTGTCACAAAATTACAGTCAAGGATACATGCAATGTGTATACGTTTTGATAAAATTTTGTGTGAAATTAATACAATCAAGAGAAGCCTGGCAGTAGAAATTATCTCTGACATTTAAATATGCCACAGAGAATCTACAGTAAAAGGGGTATTCCATTACAAAAAGATCTACATAGAAGCTGAAATGGCTGTTAGCAAGACTTCTACAGTTAATTTTCTTGAGGAAGGTTCTCTGATATACAGATAGGAAATTACTTCCTCTTTTATTTAAGACAAGTTTTTTAAACCCTGTGAGTCTTGAGCTCCTTCATCCACTATAAAACAAGGTTCCTAATGGTACTTTCCATTTAAAAATATTATAAGGACAAAATGAGATAAAGCAGGTAGAGTATTTTGAACAGGTCTGGTATGCCAAGTGTTCAGACAGGTAGTAGTAGAGGTGGTGGTTGGGTTAGTTGTAATTATTATTATTACTTCTACCAACATTTAGAATGTTTAATGTCTGGCATAAGGTTAAAATGAAATTGTTTCTACCTTATTTTGTTGATTATAAGTTGAGAAAGATTATCTGTGTTTTATGAGAGAGTAATCAGTTTACTGGGTGTATATTAAGAAATATATACTTGGTCTTCATCCCACGTCCCTGGTACAGAGCTCCTAAAACCTTTGGAATTTCCTAAATGATAAGGGTGAAAGGAGTATGTTCTGTTACATTATTTAGGTTTTGAACAGAGCTCCTAAAACTATTGGAATTTCCTAAGTAATAAAAATATATTTCGTCCTATATAAATCCATTTTATCACACCTACGTTTATGCTAATGAAGTGACTTGGGCTGGGCCCCTAAATAGTCTCAGGATAGGGTTGGCCACCAGAAAGACCAAATAATTAAGTGGTTGAAACTTTTAGCCCCACCCAGGCACCTCCAAGAAGGGGTGGTGAGGCTAGGGCTAGAGATTAAAGCTCTATAAGAAATTCTTGAACAATGAGTTTTGATGAGCTTCCGGATTTGTCTTCCACAGGCTGGGAGGGTGGTGCACCCCAACATCACAAGGACAGGAGCTCCTGCACTCAGAACTCTTTCAGATCCTGCCCTATGTAGCTCTTCATCTGGCTGTTCATCTGTATCCTTTATAACAGCCTTTATAATAAACCAGTAAACATAAGTAAAATGTGTCCCTGAGTTTTGTAGACATTTGAATAACTTCGTGTAAGTTTATATAGTTTAGCATAAGTCAGCAATTTAGTGTAAGCCAGAAAGAACTGATTGTCTAAGCAAAATAAGAAGCACTTGGTACAAAGTAGAATCTTCTGCTATAATTTTATATGATTTTTCTTGAATGAGATTTTTTTTTCACCTATAAGGGAAATTTGAGAAACACATAAATTTAAGAAGTTAGATCTTTGTGAAGTTTTGTCAAAGTTACCTAAAGAGCCCTGAAATGTCAAAAGTAAAAGAGACAGATGGAATGACTGAATTGACAGAATTGACAGAATTGATTGATCCATGTGATCCTCAAGCAATATTAAGGCACCTATTGTAATCACCTGGTGGGTTCATCTTGCCCACTGCTCAGAAAAAGCCAATGCACTAAGAACAGCAAGGTTTTTTGTTTTTGTTTTTGCAGAAAGGAAAGAGTTTAACACAGGGCTAGCCAAGTGAAAGCAGAGTTTATTACTCAAACCAGTCTCTCTGAAGGTTCAGAGGTTAGGACTTTTCAAGAATAGTTTGGTGGGCGGGGAGCTAGGGAAGAAGTGCTGCTGATTGGTTGTGGATGAAATCATAAGGGTGTGGAAAATGGTCCTCCTGCACTGAGTCAGTCTCTGGGTGGAGATCAGGAGACCACTTGATTCATGAATCACTGGTCTGGGTGGAGTCAATTGGTGGAGTCAATGTTGACATGATGTGTTGACAGAATGTTAAAGTCTTAAAAACATCTCAAAGACCAATCTTATGTTCTCTAATAGTGATGTTATCTATAGGAGCAATTGGAGAAGTCACAAATCTTGTAACCTCTGGCTTCATGACTCCTGAGCAATAAGAAATTTTAGGAAAACAAGCTAGGGAACAATGGCTGAATATCAACAGAATTCAGGCCCTTCACATAATTCTAACCCTGTGGCCTTTTATTAATTTTACAAAGGTGATTTCAGACCCCAAGCAAGGAGGGGATCAGTTTTAGCAAGAGATTATTATCATCCTTGCTTCAAAGTTAAACTATAAACTAAATTCCTCTCATTGTTAGCTCAGCCTATGCCCAGGAATGAGTGAGGACAGCCAGCCTGTGAAGCTAGAAGCAAAATGGAGTCAGCCATGTTAGAATTCTCTTGTTTTCATAATCTTCGCAAATGTAGTTTGATTTTTAGATGAGTTCTATTTTAAGTTGCATTTGTGAAATACTTGTAATATAATGAAAGGTGCACTTTTTTTTTTTTTTTTTAAGATGGAGTCTCATTCTGTTGCCTAGGCTGGAGTGCGGTGGTGCAATCTCGGCTTACTGCAACCTCCATCTCCCAGGTTCAAGTGATTCTCCTGCCTCAGCCTCCCGAGTAGCTGGGATTACATGAACGCACCATCACGCCCCGCTAATTTTTGTATTTTTAGTAGAGACGAGATTTCACCATGTTGGCCAGGCTGGTTTTGAACTCCTGACCTTAAGTAGTCCACCCACCTGGGCCTCCCAAAATGCTGGGATTGCAGGCGTAACACACTGTGCCGGGCCTAAAAGTACACTTTTTGAACAAATGATGCCTTCACCTCCTGGTTGGCCATCCCAAAATGGACATGTTACAAGTTTTTTTCTCAAAAGTGTATTTTTGGACCCAAGGAAGTACAGTTGTTTCTTGGTACCTAGGGTATTGGTTCTAGGATCCCCCACAGATACCAAAGCCCAAGGATGCTCAAATCCCTTGTATAAAATGGGGTAGTATTTGTCTACAACCTACACACATCTTGCTATATACTTGAAATCATCTCTAGATTAATTATAATAGTGCAGTTGACCCTTTAACAATGTGGGTGTTGGGGCACAGACCCCCACACAGTCAAATATTCATGTGTAACTTTTGACTCCCCTAAAATGTAACTATCTAATAGCCTACTGTCAACCAGAAGCCTTATCAATAACATAGTCAATTCACACATATTTGGTGTGTTATATGTATTATATACTGTATTCCCATAATAAAGTAACCTAGAGAAAGAAAATGTTATTAGGAAAATAATTAAGAAAGATAAAATATATTTACGATGCATTAAGCAGAAGTAGCTCATCATAAAGGTCTTTATCATCTTTACATGGAGGATGCTGAGCATAAGAGGAAAAGGAGAGGTTGGTCTTGCTCTCTCAGGGGTGGCAGAAGCAGAAAAAATCTACATATAGGTGAAACCGCAGTTCAAACCCATATTGTTCAAGGGTCAACTGTACATTGTAAATGCTGTCAAGAGTTGTTATACTATATTGTTTGGAGAATAATGTCAAGAAGTCTGTGAAGAAAAATGTCTGTTTGGTACATATGCAACTGTCCTTTTTAATTTTTTTTTTTAATCCATGGTTGTTGAATTCACAAATCTGGAACCCACTGATACGGAGAGCCCACTGTTAGTACATTCATGCACCCTATAATGGTGTTTTAGTCATTGATGGACTGCATATACAATGGTGGTCCCACAAAATTATAACATGATTTTTTTTTTATTTTACCTTTTCCATGCTTAAATATGTTTAAATACACAAATACTTAGCATTGTGTTACAATTGCCTGCAATATTCACTACACAATAACATGCTCTATAGGTTTGTAGCCCAGGAGCAATAGGTTATGCCATACAGCCTACATGTGCCCCAGGCTATACCATCCAGGTTTGTGTAAGTACATCCTCTGATGTTTGCATGACAAAATTGCCTAACACCACATTTCTCAGAAGGTATCCCCATCATTAAGCTCTGCATGACTTTAATTAGTATCAGAGTTCTTGGTTTGTTTTTCAGCTCCATCTCCTACTAAGTGTAGGTGCAGAAGCAGGTTACTTAATTAATCTGACCTTTAGTATCCTCATGTTGAGAAATGAGGAGTGAAACACCTTACGCATGTCATGGTTGTAAGATTTAAATAATGTAACATATTCAAATCACGTAGCATATGGCCTAGTATATAGTATGAGATTGCAAAATGCTGGTTTTCTTTTCTCTTTTCAGAAATATGATCTGTGACTATTTGGGGAACATTTTGGCTGAGGAATCTAAAATAATACTTAGGTGTACACTGAAATAAAACGTACAATTTCAGATTCTTTTCAGTCTTAAATTTTATTCCTAATGGGTAAAAGAATAAGAACTAAATGATTTTTTTAGTTTAAATTCTCAATTACACTTTTAAAATTATATGTTTAAAATTACATGAATTAGGATGTACTTGATGTGTTGACATGATTTAGACATACGGAAAGCAGACTTCATTGGCATCTGATAGATACATTAAATACCAAATTAAAGATACAATAACGCATTTCCAAGTTCAGTGTTTTGTTACTCTATCCCTTTATTCTTTATTCAGTCACACTGTTTAGCTGGAAACCTCTTCCAATGTCTGTTCAGAGTAAACAACATTTTGAAAGGAGTATTTTAATGAGACCATTTGTGTTCCCAGTGCCTTGCAGAGTGACAGATTATGGAAAGCATAGATAAATATTGTTTGAATTGAGGGTATAAAAGTGGAAACATTTTATAAGCTTACCAGTGTCTCACATTGACTATAAACTAGTCAATTTTTCAGATGTGCACCAAATGTAAAACTTTAAAAGAAGCTGAGTCACAATACCCATTATTTTTTTCAATAAAAAATTTTGGAAATGTCATCCCACAATGTTAATTTTTGAGCATCTCTTGCTTCTAGGCTTCTTGAAAGGTACTGAAGCAAGCAGAAAAAGTATTTTCCTCAGTTTTATAATACTAACAATGCTAGTTCATTTCAAAGAGTTTTTACATTTTTATCAAGGTTTTCTGTGTCTACCTATATATCTCTAGTTAGAAACTGATGTGCCATAATCTCTGTAACTGAAAAGTTGTTTAACCTACAAATTTATTTTGCCTTATAATTTTCTGGTGCCTGAAAATGTACTGATAAATGACGCCCTCCCATTGTTCCAAATACCAAGTGTAAAATGCCGTCTGTCTGTGTCTGCATTTAGTATTGATTCTTCAAATGGAAAAGAATCTGTAATAAACACAGGGGAATCAAGACAGGCTTTTAGACTCAGCAGTAGATTCAAGTAGAGAGGGCAGGCCAGAAGCGGTTTTAAACTGCCTGGAAATTACTGTGCAGTGAAAAGGGCTGGGAATCCACAATTTGTTAGTAAACCCAACTCTTATCATAAAAGCTGTCAAAGCACTGACACAAGATACTAGATTTTTTTCCTTTTTTTGTGAACACTTTATAATCTAGTAGTGCAGGGTCAGATGGTACAACAGTTCAAATCATTTCATAAAGCATTGGCCTCAGATAATCAGTAATCCTTTTCTTCATTTTCGTACCCACAGATCTGACCTACAAATCCTTTCAACTTGGAAAAACTCCACTTCATGCAGAGTGTGGACAAAGGGGCTGGTCTTGGACTATTGCTGTGGCAAAGGAGTCTTTTTTCTTCTTAAAAAGGGCAGGTGGGAGGTTAGACTAATTGAATCATTTAGTGGCTGCGACATTTTTAAGTGCTTTCTTGCTTGAGGGGCCAAAATCTATATTAACATTTCTGCCCTTAGCAAGGCAGTCTCTCAAGTCAAGATGAGTTGCCCACAAGTCCAAGGACTCAATAGAGCTCACTAAATAAATAACAAGCAGGTGTGAATTGTGGCAGTCTAATGGATTGTGTTGAATCAAAACTAAAAGGAAAAAAAATAAAATAAAAAGCGAGGGGACCTGGTATCCATGGTCAACCATAAAATGTTTCTCCAATGCCTCCTTCAATCTTGAGTTATTCAGTCAATCACCTCTCTCCCATTTGAATTAGAATGCCAATGTGGTGCATTCAAACAAGTCAACTGATTTGAGAATGTTAATTTGTCAAGGGCATTCTGAAAAGAGAAAAGAACTGTATATTGCCCTACTCAAACTCTTTCCCCTGTATCTCTACAGCACCCCACATGCCTGCCACACACACAGCCATAAGCACCTTATGAATGGAACTAAAGGGTTTAAGGAACAAATAAGATAGATGGTATTTCAAAATTTGTCATGCAGAATCTTTATGTTCCTTCTTGAGACTTTCTGGTATGAGGAAGTTTTATACTATTAATTTCCTCAAAAACAATGTTTTCTAAATGTAGTAAATGATTTTTTTTTCTACATTGCTCATTTCCAATCCAGTTATTTCATAGTTTTTCCTCTCCTTTCTGTTCTTTACCATGTTGATTGAAAGACATCAAGTCAAATTAATTGCTTGCAGTAATTAACAATACTTTTAAAACTCTGATCAAATTATTTGACAATTCATATACGAAAATAGAAAGATGAAGCTATAAAGTAAGTCCAGAAAAAAATAATAGCTATAATTTATTGTGTTCACACTGTGTGCCATGTTAAGTCTCGAATTAAGCACCTTACAAATATTAAAGAATAATAGGCATTGAACCAGACATTAAGACAAATTTTAAAGCTACAATAGTTCTAATGGCCTGTCAGAGTCAGTCACATATACATACAAATTTGATTTTGATTTAGGTGACGTGATGAAGCCCCGATGCCTGTATGTTTCTCCTCCCAAAAGATGTTGAAATTTAACTAACCAAGATCCATTCTTTGGAATCTGTTATTATTTCTTAGAAATATTTTAAGCAGAACAACTCTTCTAAATTTTATTTCCCTAAGGCACTATCAATCTCTTTGTCTTTGCTAATTCTCCCTACTTTTCTCTCTCATGATTCTCTTTTTGCTTTTTTTTTTTTTTTGTCTACTATAAGTTAACAACCAGCAAAGAATGTTGTCATCCCTGAATTAAAACATACTGCATACTGCAGCCCACTGTGTCACATGCAAATACTTTTCTCAGAATGGAAAAACGCAGATCTTGAAGGAGAAATTTCACCTTTTGCACACAATTGCTCACTGTTTTAAATGGATGAAATTGATTAGAAGTATAGTTCCATGAATTAATTGGAAGAAGGCATTACAGTGTCCGTTTAAGAAATTGACACAAAGAAGATCTAAAGGAAAAGAGAAATTTAAATGTGGTAATAGAATAGTTCTGTGCCTGAACGGGAGGAGGAGAAGTAAGTTGAGCTGAATAATTTGAATTTTAGTAGAATTTACAGTAAGTCTCTGATTTTGTAATCTTATGCTGTGTTCTACACAAATTGCCTACCAATGTGGAAACTACCACAAAGTAATCAACTGCAACACATTCTTTGACATGAGAAGGGAATTAGAAGGAAGGACTGCTTCAAAGAGTTTGGTAGCACACTTTATACAACCCCCCCTCTTTTTTTAATTAACAAAATAGTTTGGAGTCCTTTTTCTACCACTAGGTTATTATGTGTGTGTGATCTATAATCTTCCTCCTGAAAATTGTTTATGTCCTAATTCCCAGGCCAAATTGATAGACACCTCTCAAACCACCCGATATGGTTTAGATTTGTGTCCCTGAACTCTCAAGTCAAATTGCAATCTTCCATGTTAAGAGGGGCCTGCTGGGAGGTGATTAGATCATGGGGGCAGGTTTCCCCCTTGCTAATCTCATGACAGTGATGAGTGAGTTGTCATGAGATCTGGTTGTTTAAAAGCATGTAGTACCTCCCCCTTTCTATCTCTTTCTCCTGCTCTAGTTATGTAAGACGCGCCTGCTTTGCGTTGCACCATGATTGTAAGTTTCCTGAGACCTCCCCAGCCATTCTTCCTGTACAGCATGCATAACCATGAGCCAATTAAACCTCCTTTCTTTATAAATTACTGTTTCAGGTATGTATTCATAGAAGTTTAAGAGTGAACTAATACACCACCCAATCAGCAAGACTTTAAATAAGAATAATACTTCTACGCCAGGACTTCCCTACTCTCGAGAGGACTTTGAGGTTGACTCTGATGCTTCTAATTAGATAACAGGTATAGTTTTGTTTTTGTGTTTTTTTGTTTTGTTTTGTTTGTTTGTTTGTTTTTTGAGACTGGGTCTCTGTCACCCAAGCTGGAGTGCAGTGGCTCAATCACAACTTACTGCAGCCTTGACTTCCCAGGCTCCAGTGATCTTCCCACCTCAGCCTCCCAAGTGGCTGGGACCATAGGTGCACACCACCATGTCCGGCTAATTTTTGTATTTTTGTTAGAGGCAGGTTTCACCATGTTGGCCAGGATGGTCTCAAAATCCTGAGCTCAAATGATCCACCTGTCTTGGCTTCCCAAAGTGCTGGGATAACAGGCGTGAGCCACTGTGTCTGGCCACCAGTTATAGTATTTGTTGTATCAGCAATGACCACAGGCTTTGAGAATCTGTAGCACTTTGTCCCATTTTTTTTCCGTCTAAATTTTCTGGCAGGGTTTCTGTTTTGTTCCATGTTTTGTCTGGGCAAACCCTTTCCCAGGAGACCAGCATCCTGTTGATGCACATTGCCTTCCTGTGTGTACTTCTATCACCCGTTTCAAAAGCCATGCCCAGTCCCATAAAGCCGAATTCCTTCTCTTCATCTTCTCCATGTTGCAAGATAGACACACAGATTCCTGGTAACGTGTTACATAGGTTAACCCAGAATCAGGAAAAGATCACTCAGGGACAGGGAGCTCCCATGAGAAGAACCGAAAAGACATCAGTTGAATAGGCATATAAGGGGTGATGACTTGAGAATAAGTCAAAATACATGGAGTAGAGGCAAAAAAAAAAAAAAAAAAAAAAAAAGTTCTGGTTTTATTCTGGTTTTAGAAATAATCAGAAAGAATTCCAAATGGATTCAGGACTAAAGGTATCAGACATATATGCCAAAGGACCCAAATGTCAAGATTATGAGAAATGTGTCATGGGAAAGAGAATGAGAAGTTGTGCAGAGAATTAAATTTGGGCACAATAAGTTGCTTCTGCAAAATGACATTTGTCTAAACCATTCAGCAGGATCTTACTTTGTTTTGCCTATGTGGACTCGAGGAAGGAAAGCTTCCCCTTTGACCTCTGAAGGTTCACTGAAAATGAAATGACAAAATGCAGATTAATAGGAGGAAAAGGAATATAAATTTTTTTAAATGCTGGGCATGGTGGCTTATGCTGTAATCCCAGCACTTTGGGAGGCCAACGTAGGAGGATTGCTTGAACCCAGGCATCAAGGCTACAGTGAGCCATGATCATGCCACTGCACTTCAGCCTGGGAAACACAGTGAGACTCTGTCTCAAAAAAAATAAAATTAAAAAGTTAAAAAATTACTCCACGTGCATAAACATGGAGAAGTCATAGGAGAATGATTACCCAAAAACCCAATGAGATCTAGATGCGTATATATTTTTCTTCATAGAGGAAGCTGAGATGGGAGGCATAGGAGTACATGATTTTCAAGGGAAATAAATGAGCCCAAAAACCAATGGCTTGCAACAAAGTTCCTCTGAGTTCTGGGAGAGATGGCAGGACTTCGTGGTGAACAAAGACGGTCTTATGACGCAGATAAAGCTTTCCAGGTATTCTCTTTGAGCTGCCACAGAAAAATAGATAAAAAGTCTGCCTGGATATGGGGAAGACTCTCATTCTCTTCTCTACTCTGGTAGCTAATCCTTCCTGGTTATTGAATGAGATTCCCAGGGAAGAGAATACTGAAACAATTGAATTTCTTTTGGAAAGAAGCTTTCTTAGTCAGATAAGGAAATCCCAGAGAGACTGTCTCCCTTCTTGTGCTTCGGAAAGAAAGAGAATCAGAGAGACAGAAGAAAGATCATAGAGAGACCTTGCTTCTGAGACTTATTTCTGAGGGCTTTCAGTTTTCTTTAATTTAAAGCAATCAGCGTGCCCACGCTTCATATTTTGTAGTATCACTTTCTGTGCCCCAACACAAATGACCAAGTAAGTAATAAGTCTTTGAATTATCTGAGATCATTACATTAGGTGTGGCATGTTTTTATATCCCATACCTTTAAATGAAAGGAGTAGAAAAATCAGCTCAACAAGGAACCGACTTGACGCAGGTCAGTTTCCCTAAAGAACACTAAGAGGAGATTAGCCTGCAGGATGTGTAATGAGGAATGTCTTCAAGGTCATTATCTATGTGAAACGTAAGAAAGCCGGACTAGGCAGAGGGAGACGTTGGGCCCTTATTCAATCACAGAAAGAGATCAGCTAACCCCATAAGAACTCTAAAGCTTCTAAAGCCCTTGAAATATGCCCTGAGTTGAAGCAAGGGGGCTGGGTTTGATCCCTGATTCACTGCAGATTGCCCCTGAGAAGGAGTATGACCTCCAGCAACGTGGTCCTGTTCAGCTTGAAAACACTTTTGCAACATTACGACCGTAGATAAATCTGGTATGGTTGACTCCATCTTGCATCTGACCTCCAAGCTGTCCATGGTCATTCCTGGGCATAGGTCAAGCTAACTCTAGAAGGAATTGAGTTCATAGTTTAACTTGAAAGCAGAAATGATAGTAGTTTCTCTCTAAAACTAATCTCCCTCCTTACTCAGGGACTGAAACTGTCTTTGTAAGATTAATGAAAAGCAACAAGAATATAAGTATGACAGAGGCCTGAATTCTGCTAAAATGTATGTGTGGATTCTATAATGCCTTACTGCTCAGGAGTCATGTGGCCAGAGGTTACAAGATTTGTGACCTCAATTGCTCCTATAGATAACATCACTATTATAGAACCTGAGATTGTTTTTTTTAAAGAGATTTTTCAGACTGACCCCAGCTAGACTCATGACTCAACTCATCCTGTGGCCCCACACACAGGTGAACTCAGTGCAAGAGGACAGTTTTCTACACCCCTATGATTCATCCTCAACCAAATCAGCAGCACCCATTTCTTAGCCCCCTGCCCACCAAATTGTCCATATAAAACCCAGCCTCTGAGCCTTTGGGAAAACTGATTTGTCTTGAGGAAGCCTTCTCCCACATGGGCTGACCTCACATTAATTAAACTCTTTCTCTACTGCAATGCTGTGGTCTCAGTGGATTGTATTTTGTCTGTGCAGAGGGAAAGAATAAATTTTCGAGTGATTGCAAGCTAAGAGAAATTCCTAGAAAGATTAGACAGCTGAAAACTATTTGTACTCCTAGTAGCTGGAAGAAGCATTTCAATGCTATAGGAAGATCTCAGTTATGAGCACAGTTTTCACTACAGAAGGATAACCAAAAGATATTTTATGTGAGTTTGGATGCATTTTTGAGTTACAGATTTTTTCCCCTCTCTATTTTATCTCTGTGCCAGCAAGGGAGGTTCTGGCAGTGTGGAAAGCAGAAGTAGCCAACAGAAATTTCACACTTAAGACTTCCAAAATTTGCATGTGCAATGTGGAGACTAGGGTTCCAGGGTAGCAAGGGATAAGATTGTGGATCCTGGATCAGTAGGGAGCTGGCCCTGCTCCCTGGCAGCACTTCAGAAAGGTAGCAAGATAAAAATCTGTGTGACATTTTTGAAAAGAGAGAACCTGGACATTGGAGTACCCAGCTTAATGAAATACCTCTGTGTCCCAAGAGGAGCTGGCTCTAAGTGGGCTATGGAGATGAGCAAAAGAGATGTATTAGTGTTCACTCCTGTGACCATTACCAGAGGATACCTACTCCTTCCCCATTGAGAATCAGTGGCACTCAATAAAACCCTGTCATCTTTGGGGATGGAGGAAAGCCCAAAGCATAACAAAGTTTGAATATCTTACCAGCCTACAGGATAAGGGCTTAGAATCAAAGTCACGTGTAGTCATATTAAAAAAAAAATGAAAGAATGCAGTATTTCTTGCAAACCTAAGTTTCTGGCCTGAAGTCTATACTGGGTTGAAACCTATGGTGAGCTAGCTCAGGAATAGAAAATTATGACTGCAACTTCTATACTGGTAAAACCAGTATGGAATATTCCAAAAGATTTCATACCATACTTAAAAATTGTTGCTAACACGAATGAACAGAGTTTCTGTGCTGCCACAGAAAACATTGCAGTAAAGGGACCTCCAGGAGGAGACAGATATTTCTAGAAAAACAAGAGACAAAATGTTATGGCAAGTCCAAAAGACTTGTGGAAGACCTAAAAATATTTGCATAAGGAGAATGTTAGCAGAAATCCAACTTAAGGGGCCAAGAGTTTAGAGTCATCTAAAAAGTGGAAGTAATCATACAAGGAATATGTGCTGCCAATATTTAATATTTCTTTTTAACATCTTAATAAAACAGATAAGAAATAAACAAAAGTTTTAAAACTAAGGAGAAAATATCCAGATACTTTTGCCAGCAACCACATGTCTTTTGTAAGGAATGGCAGAGCTTTGTTGTGAGTCTGCTATGGTCTGAATGTTAGTATCCTGCCAAAATTTGTTTTGAAACCTAAGTCCCCTGACTAACCCATCAATGCAATAGTATTAAAAGGTTAGCGTGAGGTTAGCCTAGAGAAAAAATGAGAGAGAGAGAGACTCAGGTTCAGGAAAAAATGAGAGAGAGAGACTCAAGTTCAGGAAAAAATGAGAGAGAGAGACCCAAGTTCAGGCAAGCATCTATTTAACCTGCAGGCTGCTCCATTACAGACAGAGGAGGCAGCCCTGAGCTTACAAAATGAGGGGTTTATATGAGGGAGAGAGACCCTATTGTTTATTTGTTGGTTAACTCTGCCACATATCACCTTGTGATATTTATGGTGCCGGAGGGTGTAGGTAAAGTTCGTTAATGCTTCCCATGTCCTACCCCTGTGCGGTCTGCATAGTTTGTAATTGAGGTTTGCTTTATAGCACCAAGGCCTGATAGGTAAAGTCTGCTGGCTTCACCAGGGCACCTAGATAAGGGCTTAGAAATGTAAAAAGGTTTAAGAGAAAAGTGGGCAGCACAGAGAGGTTTGGGTGGAGTGTTGACAATACCAAGAAGCTTTTTAGGGCAGTTTGTCCCTACCAGTTAGGCCTTTGGGAAATGAGTAAATGGGATTAATGCCCTTATAAAAGATGTTGAAGGGAGCTGCCTTGCCCTTTCCACCATTTGAGAACACAGCATTCTCCCCTTCAGTCATGTAAGAGAGCAGGACCTTATCAGACATCAGACACTGAATATGCTGATGTCTTGATCTTGGACGTCCCAGCTTCCAAAACTGTGAACAATAAATACCTGTTGTTTATAAATTACCCATTCTAAGATACTTTGTCATGGTAGTCTAAGCAGACTAAAACAGAGTCCAACAGAGAATGTGTTGGAGATTATGTTTATATAATAACTTTATCGTGACTTTAGCCTGAATACATAAAGAATAAGACATTTTTCCATTTGTTTCCTTTGTCCAAAATGTCTGTAGGATGGCAGACTTTAGCATTAGAATACGTATAATTTTCTGAAGGAATGTTAAATTCTGTCAACTCCAAGTCCGATCAATGTGGTTACATATATTTTATGTGGGATTTCGCTACAGTGGCCAGGTTGTTCTTGGACTCCTGGGGTCAAGTGATCTTTCTACCTCAATCTCCCAAGTAGCTGATATTACAGGCATGTGCTACTATGCCTAAAGTCATACCTATTTTTAAAATTTCAGGTATACATTATGTATTACACCATAAGCATCCTGGAAAATCAATGATATCAGCAGGAAAGAAAACAGGGAATCTTAAAGAAAAGCTGAAATATTAAAATAGAGATGGTTTACCAATGACACTATGTTTTGAAAAATTTTAGATTTACTTTCTCAAAGAGTAACATAAATTATTTAAACTTTTGGGTAGAATTTTGAGTTGTTACCTAAAAATTACATCAGAAGGATCAAGATTTATGTCCACATTTACATATGGCAATTTTGTTCACAATCTGTCAGAATTGACCTTTTATGAATTTGAGACGATGTAGGAAGAGGTATCGGATCTCCCTGGCATGAATGAAAAAAAAAATGCTAATAGGTTTCTAGTGGAGGTTATTAAGCAGCCGGATATAGAAATCAATAGGACTGTGCATTTATGTAAGAGAAGGTTATTGAACAGAAAATTGCAACAATAAAGTTCTGTTGAGAGAGGTTTGTGTTCAAGTTAGTTTTCTCTGTATTCCTCTCTCAGTCTTGTTCAGAAACAACTATAGCAATATGCAGGAAAGCAGATGGAATTTGGCACCATTTCAAAGACTGCAGATTGGATGCTATGTATTTAAACTGCATGTAATTGAGAAATTATGAATGAGTCTTTGGGATAGAAAATGTCAACCATTTCCTGTTTTGCTGCAATTGGTTTGATTTATAATGACTTTATCAATAGTAAAATAAAAGGAAATGTATATACTAAAATATAAGAGCAGAAGAGGAAAAGTCAGTGAAGTTACAAAGTGTGCCATTTTTTTAATGGAAAATGATTGACATTCAATTAAGAGACAAAAGTAATAAATAAGCTTACCCTTACGTAACCATAGTATCAAAATATAGAAAGCTTTATAATAAGCTAAAGTCAATAGACACAGATACAAAATGAATAATGCAGAGCAAAGTCTGGCTTTGAAAAGGGAGATAGAAATTGCCTAATTGCAAATTTCCTCATTGTTTCAAAGTCAATCTTTTTGTTCTCTGATATATCTGCAGATAGTTTATTTTGCTTCTGACTGTGAGGTAATCAACATCTTGCCCCAGGCATAGCTGGTATTCAACCTATGTTTCTCCGTGCACTCAGTAGGGAAGCCAATAGCAAAAACAGGCAAGTGCTAGAATTTAGCATGTTGACTAAAAACTCAAGGACTGCAGCTTGGTGGGAGTTCTGGTGTTTCTAGGCAGTAATTATACTAAACAACATAAAGGGCATAAGGGCACTTGGTTTACATACTGATTGAATCAATGAGCCAGCCCACTCTACATTTACATATCATGTTCTCTTAAGTCTTTTCTCTTAGAATTACCCCAAGCAATGACTCAAAGGCTCTTGCTGTTTAATGAAAACAGTTGCAAATGAAACCTTCCTACTGTAAAACTTACCAGAAGTTGACATCTGTCTCAGGAAGCACTTTTGTGTCAGTTTGTCTTATAAGAATCCCTTGTTCTGAATGACCTGAATAAGTAATGCTTTCTTCTTCTTCCTTTTGAAGTAGATGGTATCCAATCTCCAGCAATGTCATCATGAAATTCTCTCACAATTCTTAGTAAATTCTAAATGTGTAAAAGATTTAGGTATTTGTCAAGCAGTCTATCCATTTTTCTCTGATTTCACACAGCTCTGAAGAGTCTTTTAGAAGAGTCTCTTCTGCTGGGGCACATGTATACATATGTAACAAACCTGCACGTTGTGCACATGAACCCTAGAACTTAAAGTGTGTATGTGTGTATATATATATACGTGTATATATATACATAGAGAGAGAGAGAGAGAGAGAGAAAGAATGACAGCTGTGCCAAGATCACCTAAGGCTGATGAGGGCTAGCAAAGTTCTTCACTTAAATCTACCAAGCCAAATAAACAACAGAAAGCTTTCAAAAAAAAAAAAAAATGAGTGTCTTCTGTCCAGTTACTTTAAAGGTAGTTCCTACTACAGAAAACAGATAATCCCTGAGAGAATTACACAGTAGTCTCTTCTCCCAGCATCAACATACAGTTAGTTGATATATACAATAGGTATGTATGTATTTATTTATTTAGAGACAGAGTCTCACTCTGCCGCCCAGACTGGCAAGCAGTGGCATGATCACGGCCCACTGCAGCCTTAACCTCCCGGGCTTAAGTGATCCTCCTGCCTCAGCAGCCCGAGTAGCAGGGAATACAGGCATGCACCACCACAACTGGCTAACTTTTTAAATAAAAAATTTATAGAGATGGGTGTCTGTGTTACCTAGCTATGTTACCTAGCCTGGTCTTGAACTCCTGGGCTCAAGCAATCCTCCCACCTCAGCCTCCCAAAGTGCTGAGATAACATGTGTGAGCCACAAAGCCTGGCCTAAACATAGTAAATTGCCCGGGGAGCCTACAGAAAACTAGTTCCCCTAACAATCCACAAATAAAAATAAATACAAATTATTTGGGGGGCAACCTTGTCAGCCTTTGTCAAATAAAACAAATCCAGACTTAATAAGGAAGACTTTATCAAAAGGATTACTCCAAGCAAGGAAGAGGCTAATGGAATAGAAGAAAAGAGAACTATTGCAATGGTGAGAATACTTTGACATAGATCTGGTTGCTTCAAAGGTTAGGCAAAAAGGGGTTTTCTTCTACAGAGAAGAGTTAACAAATGTGGATAGAGACAGGTGCTACAGAAGTAAGATGGAAGGATAGTGGGATTTGATAGTAGATCAAGCCATATTTTATTCTGAGGCCAGCTAAGTTTCCCATTTTTCGTAAGGAGCTGTATGCTGGTTCAGGCTAAGGGTGGACCAAGTTTAGGAGCCTGGTGGAAGGAGAGAATCTTAATCGAAATCTGTTTAATAAGAACTTTGTTTCCAGTAATCAGTGGGGACAACAAATTCAGCTAATCATTTAGGGGTAAAAAAATGAAAATTTGGAGGGCCTCTGTCTGGCCTTGCAATAGGCAAATAAGCCATCAGTGAGACTTATCTAAGTCTTATGGGGAAGCGTAGTTATTTCCAGTAAACTATTTTCTGGAACATAAAAAGGTGCAGGTTGATGGGGTTAAGGACACACTACCACAAAACATGACTCCTTGGCATTTCAGAAAACAACAGAATCAGGAAGGTCCCCCTGACCTTCTTCTGCCCTTCTCCCTTGATTCAGGTTATAAAAGAATTCTCCAAGTTTCCTCTAAAGCAAGCTATAAAGCCTTCATTCCAGAAGTACCCTCCCTATTCCTTGAGAACAGGAACATTCTTATCTCAGAAGACACAGATATGCCAAGAAGATATTGAACAAATAGGCCTTGCTAAGTACCCCTCAATACGACTTGAATGTCTCCTCTAAAACTCATGTTGAAATTTAGTTGCCATTGTAATGGTTTTGGAAGGTGGGGCCTTTAAGAGGTGATGAGGTCACCCTCATGATTGGATTAGTGTCATTATCAGGGGGTGGGTTACTTATCGCTTGAGGGGGTTAGCTATTACATGAGTAGGCTCCTGATAAAAGAATGAGTCTAGTTCAATTCCTTCTATCTCACATGATCACTTGCCCTTCCACCATGTTATGACACAGCACTTTGCCCTTGCCAAACACAGGCATAATGTTCTTGTACTTCCCAGACTCCAGAAACATGAGCCAAATAAGCTTATTTTCTGTATAAGTTATCCAGTCTGTGGTATTGTCTTATATCAGCAGAAAATGGACTAAGACATCACATTGGTACTGACAGTGGGATTGTTGCTATATCAAATACCTGAATGGGAATGTCTACCCTATGCTTATCTCATCATTGTATTTTGGAAGTATATAACTTGTTTTGACATCACAAGCTCATAGCTGGAGGGAATTTGCTTTGGGATAAATTATGCCTTGAGTCTCACCCAAATCTGTTTTAAATGAGACTCTGGACTTTGTACTTTTGAGCTGATGCTAGAATGACTTAACACTTTTGGGATTATTGGCACGGAATTAATGTATTTTGTATGTGAGAAGAATATTTTAAGAACGAGGCACAGAATGCTGCAGTTTGAATATCCTTTCCAAAACTCATGCTGAAAGTTAATTGTCACTGTAACAGTGTTGGGAAGTGAGATCTTTAAGAGTTGATTAGGTCATGAGGGATCTGCCCCTATGAACAGATTAATGCTGTTATCTCAGGAGTGAATTAGTTATCATTTGAGTGAATTCCTAATAAAAAGGATAACTTTGTTTATATTTCTTTTCTTTGTCTCACATGCTCATTTGCCCCTCTACCATGATATAATGCAGCACAAAAGCCCTCACCCGATGTTGGTAGCATGCTCTTTGACTTCCCAGCCTCCAGAACTATAAGCCAAGTAAACTTTTTTTTTTTAATAGATTAGTTTGTGGTATTCTGCTTTAGCAGCAGAAAATTGACTAAGATACCCCGCAGTATATTACCATTACATCATACCCTCTCTGTTCCATTACGCTTCTGCATGACTGACCACTCATTATCAAACTTAGCACAGAAATACACAGATTCCCCTCTTTCTTGGAGTCTTCATTTCTAAAGGCTCTTGTGTCATGTAAAACTTATATTAAATAAATGTGTATGTGTTTCTCTTGTTAATCTGTCTTTAGTTAATAGAGATTTCAGCCGTGAACCTTGTGATAGGTGGAGAAAGAAAACTTTTCCCCTCTGCAGGGGATTTCTGATTTCTCTAACCTTCACTGTTTTTCAGAAGTACATGGCTCAGGTAAAATTCAACATTGTCATCTTTTATGTATAGGCATATTTTATGGATATAAGAACTGCTCATCTTAGATTCCTAGTCTCTAGTGTTGGCCTGACACATAAAAGAATTTCAACGTTTCATGAGGTCAAGGGTAAGACTCCTTATCTTGTAAAGGCAAGAGTATGAACCTCTTGTACATACTCACCTTTATTTCTGCCTTGGTTTTGTTAGAGAAAAATCCTTCAGACACTTGTTAAAGATGGTAAATAAACTTTATCCAAGAAGAGGACGACTGCAGAGGTGCCTTTGAAGCAGGAGAGAGATCAAGCTAAACTTTAAATACAACAAGGACAGATGGGGATCAGTGGGTGAAAAATTAGTATGAGTTAATGTAAGAGTAGGGAGATTCCTGCTCAAGGTAGGCCAGGGCAATATTGAGAGTGAGGGATAAGAAATTTGATCAGATATTGAGGCTGGGAGATTTTTCATTGAACTGATTCAACAGGATTCATGCAGAAACTGGACTAAACACACCAAAGACCAAGACCAAGTACAGAGCCTAATCAGAACGAGAACTTGGAGAAGCCTGACCCCAGTTTAGTCAAGGATTCTTTGTCAGTCTAAACATATTAGCAGGCAAAAATCTGATTGTAGGAAAATAAAAGAAATAAGGTGGACCCCAGTCATCATAACTCTAAAATCCCTAAAGCTCAGGCAATCCTATTTTAAGCATATTTGACAAAGAACAGAAGGGGCTTTGTGATTCCTAATTAAGATCACAGCCCACCACAAAAGCTGGTTCTTCAGGAGAAGTGTGAATTGATTTTGCATGAACAAGAGCTAGTTTAAATTGACATAGGAAACCACTTCTGCAGACCTGCTGACTTCTTAGTCAGAAGCACCTCCATCATCAGAGCCACACTGTCTTGTTAGACAATTGAGGTCATTTGTTGTGGTTGCAGGTGTCACTTACATTACCCTTATCTTCTAGTTTCACACTGATCTGATCTCTTCACAACATTAAAAAGATCTGAAACCCCATCTCTACTAAAAATACAAAATTAGCCAGGCATGGTGGTGCATGACTTTAATTCCAGCTGTTTGGGAGGCTGAGGCAGGAGAATCGCTTGAACCCAGAAGGCTGAGTTTGCGGTGAACCGAGATTGTACTGTTGCACTCCAGGCTGGTGACAGAGCAAGACTCAGTCTCAAACAAAACAAAACAAAAGAACTGATTCACCTTAGCAGATATCTTCACTCCTTCCTGCCAAAATAAAGGCCTTTTGTGTTCTTCAAAAGTCTAAGGGAACTGGAGATGACACAGTACCTGGGGAATTTAGAAAAGGAGAGTGGAGGCTCCCCGCAAAGGAACACAATTCTTAGGGTGGAGAACAGATGCAATTGAGGTTATTTCACTCATTCAGACTTTGCTGCACATTTTCTCTTTAATGACAAAAGTTTTTAGATGACATGTTTATAAATAACTTTCAAAATAACATTGTTAAACTTAGCCTTTGACTCTATCCTATGTATTTTCCAGAGCTGATAAATAAAAGTTTCTGCAAAGTCAGGATTTATTCTTTTATGCCTCTGTCAATAATGGATTAGTCGAAACAAAAGGATTCTATGTGTGTGTACAGTGATTAAATCATGCTGTTCCACCTCACTGCTAAAGATTATTATGCCTCTGGAAATATTTTGATTCTGAAAAGATTTGGCCTGACTTCCTTAGTACCAGAGAAGAAAAGTCCTGCTATTTTCCACTATTCTCCTTGCTAAACCTCTCATTCTGTTCCTTCAAACTCACATCCCAAGTGAATCAAACAACACCTACACTATAGTCTTAAATATCCCTAAGCAACTCCCTGAAGTGCTTGGAGGACTACTCAGACAAGGTACTGATGGAAGATTTGATTGATGACTCATGGGTGCTGTAGACAAAATTGAAGTGGTGGCATGAAGCTAGAAAAGGAACTGCTGCTAAGACTGAGTGTTCTCCCAGAAACTGTTTCCTAACACACCTGGATTACCTTTTCAAAGACATACACATGCTCGTACACACACAGAGACACTCTGCTTTTTAGTGAATGACAAAATGATTTTGTTGTATATAACTTTTTTTTTTAACCAATTAAAGAGAAAACAATTACATTAACTTCAAATCTATGGCCATGGTAATTTTTTTGTCTCCTCCATTTGGCTAAATGCTTGATAATTGCAATAACATTTCACTCATGGATAGATCACTCTTCTGAATATGAATACTGGGCTCAGGTACACTCCTCACATTTTGTGAATCCTTCACCTAATTAATAGGAGGTGAGTCTCTTAACCTGCTGCCCAGGTCCCATGGCAGATTATTAGCACTATTGCTTTGATTGATCTTTTTAAGTGCTCCTCTTGGGAAAGATATTTGAAAGTCACATTTAAATAAGGATTCAACAATTACTGAACATTAATTCTCTTCTAGTCTCAAATGCTATTTCTGGCAAAGGTTATGGAGACAATTTTAATGGGAGAAATACACCATTATTTAGTTACTCCTGATTCCCAATACACGGCAAACGTTTTGTGCTAATTTTTTTTACTGACCTTCTCTAATGATATGGATTTTCATTCACATTTGAAATGTGGATAATAAAGCAAAAGAGAAAAGAACTAGAACTCACAGAGACTTATTGTATCTCTTCATTCCAAATACAGCCCTCAGTGACATGGCATCTCATTCAAAGGATGCGATTTAATTTGTATCCAAGAAAATTCTTCCTTTACTCTCTCATCTTATTCTCAATTAATAGAATATAGTACAACCAAAAGGCTTTTTCCATATAGAATCATAAAGCTGAAAAGAACCAAATTTCATTCACTAAGAAAAACAGACAGACTCAAACAGTGTAAATAATTTTCCCAAAGACACAAAATTTGATAGCAGTAAAACCATGACTTGAGACCAGGTCTCTGGACATCCAGTCTTCTCGCTTCTGCATAATGTTGCTTAAATATAACTTGTGAATTCATTATTTTTGAAAGTCAAGCATATATCTTTTCCTACCCTGCCTTCAGACAAAAATATAAAATGAAGAAAATTCAGATTCCAAAAGAAGTAATTATGTAATTGCGATTGCATTTGAAATTTCTAATCTATACAGTAAAACTGCTTATGGAAGGAAAATAAAGGGGAACCATGAAATCAAAAAGGGAATGAGTTTGAAACTTTCTTAAATTTTACGAAACTTTTAAATAAAGATATATTTTTAGAAAAACAACCAAAAATGCAAACTAATGACTGAGAGAGACATTAAAAATACAAAGCAATGCTAAATGCAACTTAACAAAATTTTTCTGCTGTCAGGAAGGTAAGAAACCAATAAAGAAAAAAATGAGAATATTAGTGGATGAAACAGGAAATGAAGAAGCTCCGGATGGCAAATAGCTCATCTGTTAAAAACGCAAAGAGGAATATAATTCACTTATTAAATGAACACAAAGTATCTGTCATCAAACATTGATTTTGCATTTAACCATCAAAGGGGACTTCAGTCAAAAAGTAAAGATAGTTAAAGTAAACCAAAGGTGCCAGGCCACAGAAGTGAAGAAAAATGATTACAGAATTTTATGTAAGGGAAAATGAGGAAACAGTTGAAGTATGGTTAAATAACAGGCTGTTTTATCCGTTTGTATGCACACGTAAATCATATTGTCTTCATAGAAAGTTTACACATGTCCAGAAAAACCTCTGCTTTCTCCCTTGAGCAAGCAAACAGTCCTGTTTAAATAGCAGCGTGCTTGTGGAGGTTATAGGAGGCATTAATGAAATCAGGGCACAGATGGATCTTCTAAACCACTCATCCTCTTTAGAAAAGCGCTTTGTGATATGAGAAGCCATGGATCATCTATTTACTTTCAGTCCTCAGTGAGAAGAAAACTAGCCTGCTCATCATTGAACTGGCATGTCAGCTCTTAGATTTTCTAGCCCACGTAGCTAAGTAGTAAGAGACAGGAACTTCCTCAGGTAAGCCCAGTGCCTGCCATTTCAAATGCACATCTCCCTTAGGCTCAAAATTAGTATTAATATTAACATTATTTATAATGTTTTCTAAAATGTATCTTTCACAACACTTTATAATTACATACGATGCTTAAAGTTAAAAATTCTACCTTTCTGCCAAAAATGCATACATCTCTTTCATATACATCTAATGAATAAGACAAATTCACATGATAGCTTTGTAATGGCCATCAGTAGATATCCTACAGAAAGGTAAACATCACCATAGTTAAATGAAAGAAGTTGAATTTAAAGTTTTCCAGAGGCATCAGTACTCATCTCTAGGACAAATGCCAATCACATTTGAAGTTAATCAGCAAGCACCCAGCTGGTTAACAGTGGGCAATTCAAGTTTTATTTGGACTACATACCCACCTTGTGGGGAAGACAGTTAAAAGGATACTTGTTCAAAGACAAAAGCTGCCTGTTGTGGTAGAAGAAAAGGTAAGATCTACTTTAATGCTCTAGCCATATGCTGCGAAAACAGTTATTTTCTTGTGGCCGATATGCTATGACTAGTTTACTCTATGGAGAAGAGGATTCCAGCCTCCAAATATCAGCTCTAGGACAACAAATGTATGAAGGACAGAAAGAAACGAAGTTACTCCGGAAGCTACTATTGGATGGGAGGCAGGTGGGATATCCCTGAGAGGAAGAAAATCTTACTGAGGAGGAGAACATTCAGGTGCCTTGACCTTGATCCTGGATCCCAGATATTATTATTGAGAAAGCAGACTTCAGCACAGTGGCTTTGTTCATCATTGGCTGCATAACCTTATTCAAATAGGCATGAGGCATTTATTTCTTTTATAACACTTTCATTCTCTTTTCTTTTGATGGGCGTTCATATGAAAATGTACAGAAAAGTTATGTCTTGTGTGTTTGAGGCACATAATCTTTGGTACACTCATGAGATTATACCACACTTATGCATGTCATTGGCCGTGCACATTGAGTCAGTAAGATGTAACACTCAGGTGGTATTGCTGAAAGTCCATTCTGCGGGTTGGAGTCAGGTAGGGCTAGAGATTTGGGGAAAGGAGGAAACACAAAGAACAAAGCAATCCTTTACGAAGCACAATGAAGCAGCAGTAACTTTTGTGAGTAGAGTATTCTCACTTCTTCAGGAGAGCAGCTTCCACTTCTAAAGATGCAGATGATTTAGAACTTTCAAATCAGACAGAGCAGCACTTAAGCAGCAACTGCTGCACGAGTCAGTAGGGTGGAAAACAGGATGGGTGGGATGGCAGGCAAACAGAACGCCAGCAGAAAGGGTGCGTAAGAAACCAGTAACCACGCCTGCTAAGGTCAAGGACTTGGTGTGTTTGAAGTCCCAGTGACTGTATTGGTTGAGGACAAGAAATCAAACCAAAGGTAGAGAAAGAGCTAAACATTCCCTCCTCTGTGTTCTCAAAACATGAATTACAATGATTAATAAACAGCAAGCATCTATCCAAGCAACTCCCTCACTAAATGGTGAGATTCTGTAAGGGTTGGGACCATGTCTTACTCACCTATCTGTCCCCAAGACCTCAAGTAGTACTAGGCATAGAGTAGAGGCTCAAACATGATTATTAAAAGAGAAAGTATAAAGTCCTTTGGAAGAGGCAACCTGAATAGCAGAAATGATACAGTAGTGGTAGTTAGAAGACTGCCTGTTATAATTTTGCCTCTGCGTATAAACCAGCTGTGAGACTTTCGAAAGCCCTTTAATATTTCTGAGATTCAATTTCTTTATTGGTAAAATGAAGCTATTCTTCAAGATTGCTCTAAAATTCTATTACTGTGAAAATAAAATCTAGATTTTTTTGGAAGTTTGCTTATATTAGCTAAGTTCCAGCTTTTACTAGATTTAGCACCTCAAAAAAAAATGGTGTATGTTAAAACACCTAACGTGTTGAGATTTTAACTCATCCTAGTAATGTACTAAACACTTAACATTAACTGAATTATTACTTCAATGATAAAGTCATTAAATTGTGAGAAATATATTTGTAATTTCTCCAACGTGAAAATATATTGTTCTTACCACTCCTATGACAAAGCTGTGAGGTTATTATTACTTTGCAATAGTTTAATTTCTGATAATGTCCCTGGAAGAGAATAAGCAGCTATGTCTTAAGTTGATGAGCTCTGTTAATCTTCTAGGTGATGCCTTTTTTACAGAAAGTAAAAATTGCAGTTATCCTGGATGGCTTCATTCTTCCAAAGATGAGGGAGTTTTGTAAAGATTAGGAACATTTAAAATAAATTGTGTAAGAGCATATTTATTTGTTTAATTATCTATGTAAACCATAGCATAATGAAAATATTGTAATTGTGCCACTTTTCAAAGAAACACTAAGGAGAAAATTGTAAACATAGTGGATGGGGAATTATGCACACAAAGACTAATAGCCACAATAATGTTATTCAGAACTGTGCTGGTAATTTGCCCCTTAGGGGGTAAATTTAGAAAAAATATGTATAAGGTTTAACCACATGACTATCATTTAATGGGTGTTGTACTGCAAAAGCCACACACACCACATCGAACATTCGGTAATAGCTTTTTTTTTTTTTTTTTAGTTATTCTCCTGGTGGCTCCTCTAGTATCTCTAATTGCCATGTTCTCAAAAACAGCATTCTTTATATGGCGACTGCCCAACGAGTAAAATGAACTGATGCTTACAACCTATGATTAGCAATTAGAAATATTTTTTTTTTCTCTCCACATTTAATTAACAAGGGCTTATTCAAAAAAAGGAACAAAAATAAAATGAGTAGATGATGTTTTTCTGTCTTGAGACCTAGGAATCTCAGCTGGTGGAATCTCCTTTTTAAGTATTTCACTTAAGGATTATTTGTCAAAATATGTTATAGGAAATGGCTTGCTTTTTATGGATAAAAGAGAAAGCTATGCTTTGTTTGGGAACTATGCTGATTATTCTCCATTTGCCAGTTCTTATCCATTGTTTTCTTTTCTTTTCCTACTCTTTGCCCCAGGAAACTGACCTCAATGTATTGCATCTCTCAGACTTACTTGTTAGTTGGCTTCCAGTTAAGTAGGCCTGTGAGGAGGCACCAGCAAGTGATCAAGGGCTTTGGCATCACTTCTCTGTTAGTAGCTGTACATCTCCAGGACTGCAGCTCCTGCTGATGGTTGACCAGCTCTCACTGGGCTTCAGCAATTCTCTTTACATCCCTTATTCTTTCTAACTCAGAGAAGTTAACTGCATCTCACTTTTGTGAGTTTCTGGGTCCTCAACATCCCTATTTATTCCTCTGACTTGTCCATATCTTTGAAATGGAACTTTAATAGAAATCTTTTTATTGAAACCATTAGGAGTGAATTCAGTCTTCTGCTAAGACACTGGTAACAAATCCTAATGGTATAGGCACTTAATGATACTTAATGATACATACTTTTTACATGTCGAGTTTTTGCTTGATTATGAGTCAACTATTGCTATTCCAGTTATCTGTGCACTGTTTTCTTTTGTGACAAAGTACTATAGTGGATACTCCTACCCAAATAAGTAAATTACTGGATTAATTGGAGGTACAAGGTCCTTGCCCCTTGGGTCAATTTGGGACAACTCTGAAGGGCCATATCAACTCCAGGGCTCACCATAAGATGAGCTGATGTGTCATTAGTTTCTTCACTATGGGTCAGCTTCTCCCTCTGTCCAATCTTGCAAATGTATCGCCTAAGAAAAGCCCTCAGTAAATCTCCTGATTGCAAGTCCCAGTCTCTGAAACGGTTTCCAGGGAAACTAACCTAAGTCATACAGTGACTGGGGTCAGCCTAGACCTAAGCTAGTAGAGGAATATAGCTAAAGCCCAAAACTCAGCAAACACACCGTGACTATTGGAATCAAATTTTCCTACAGTCTCTCATGATAAAAATTGCTGCAACCACCAGTGCTGTTCTCACTGAGAAGAGAAAAGATACTTTCTCCCTTATGGTGTTATAGCTCTTTATTAGACAAGCCCAAAGAATGACTTTAGCCTCTAACACATCATGTTGTGTTCCATCAGGGCCTTGACAGGTTAACATTTGAGTTGTGTCAACTAATTCGGAAGTGTTATTCCCCAAACCACCTCTCCTGTTTTCCGGTCTCTATTATCCCTTCTTTCAGAGATTAGGACTGATCTTGCCTGACCCACAAAAGCAAATTAGAATATGTGTTTCTACTGAAGCAGCCAGCTTGGTATGGGCCTGAGTGAAACAAGTCATTCTTTACAGGGAGCTAATCAAAAGCAATTACTGTGTCAAAAATGGTCAGAAACAAGTTTAAAGTTTGAAATTCAGGAGTGATATTGATAGGGATGAATGGGGTAAAAACAGGTTCACAAGAAGTGAACAGAATTCTGGGCATCTGCTACAGAAAAGCTTAGGTTTTAGAGACTCATCTACAAGTGTGCAGAAAGGGCAAAAAGCCAAAAGACTGTCTCCATCATCACACTCTCTTTTCTCTCAGTGATTCCTAGGGCAAGACTCACTTGCATGCTGATAAAAGCCAGGGAGGCTCAGAGAGGCTAGAAACAACTGCGTCATCAGCACAAACTACTGCACTCCACTAGAACTGGTGAGGGAACCAGAGCCTTGGCAGGGGTAGAACAGGAGATGAAGAGGCAGAATGAGGGAAGTAGGCAGAGAGCCTTTAAATCTATGGCAATGACAGCATCAAGAAATAATGTCAGCATAATATGCATATAAGATAACTGGGTATCTAAAATTACATTTAAATGGATTAAGTCCACTAAAAATAATCAATACTAATTTTATAGTTTCTTTGCAAGATCAAACAACTATTAGTGGTTTCTTCCCACATAGAATAGTAGAAATAAAATCAAAACGAAGAAAAAATATGACCATAGTTAAAAATGAAAAAAAAAAACCCTTAAATGACCAATCAATTTTCTTCAGAAATACACATTCAAATATCATAGTTAAAAAGCTTACATTCATTTCTCTTTCAATGCTTGAAAGTTAGCAAGAGAAAAATGTGATTTTCTTTGCAATAATGATAGCCTTGCTGTGCCTACTTAGTATAAACAAAAGATAAAAATTGCTCAATAACACAATGTGCTTATTTGCCTCCTATTCTTCTAGGCCGACTCTAGCTAAATAAAAAAGGTAATTTAAGGTTAGTCTTTCATGAAAATGCTCTTTTAATGAAAAACAAACCTATTCCAACTAACACCCATTTTAAACAGATTTAGAATTAAGAATCCTCTTTAAATTCAAGCTAATCAATTTAGGGTGAGTCTAAGTATTCATAGTCCAAATAGGTTTTTACCAAAAGATTTGCTACCACAGCAGACTGGATTTAGTGGGACTAACCCATGAGCAAGGGACATGTAAAACATTAATAGAGTTACTCACAAAATGGTCCTAATGAACTGCAACTAATTTCAATAGCCATTATTCAAGGTGGTTTCTGCCCAATTTAACCATATCCATGGAGGCAATGCTTTTAGGCAGGAGTGATCTTCAAGTCTTGTTCAATTTAGAAATACTGAATAATCTCCCAGGTATTCTCATCTCATAACGCTCTATGTGGGTTTCCATGTGCTTTTTCCCCCCACATGTCAGTGCAGAATGGCAGATTCGTGTTCTGTTATTTCTGAGAAGCTATTGTCGAGTATAAGGTGGGAAGCACACACAGTGCTTCCCATGGTTTACTTCCCCCATGTAAGCCCACTTAAGTGTCTTAATGTTCTGACAGAAATATATGCAAATAAGGACAGAATTCTCTGATTAAGTAAGTCATAGTCCTTCCTTGGAATGGGGTCAATTCAATCCTATTCAGAACTTCCACCTGAGATTGGAGGTATGATGGTCTCTCAGAAGGAAATCAAGCCACTTGTTGAATCAAGCCATGGGTTGAATTGCGTCTCCCAAAAAGGACATGTTGATGGTCTAAGCCCCCAAACCTGTGAATGTGACCTTATTTGGAACTAGGTTTTTTGAATATGTCATTAAACTAGATGAGGTCATTAGAGTGGACCTACGGCACTTGTGTCTTGATAAGAACAGGGTAATTTGGACATAGACACATAGAGAAGATGGTCTTGTGAGGATAGAGGCAAAAATATGAACTGAAGAATCTACGAGGATCTAACAACAAGGATTGCAGGCAAATATCAGAAGCCAGGAAGAGGCAAGCAAGGATTCTCTCCTACAGGTTGCAAAGGAAGCATGGCCCTGCTGACACCTTATTTACAGATGTCTAGTCTCCATACGTGTGAGAAATAAATTCCTATTGTTTTAAGCCATTCAGTTCGTGGTGCTTTGTCATGACAGCCCTAGGAAACCAATATGCTACCACTGGTGAGGATAGAGAGAAACCCAATGCTAGGGAGACAACAAAAAATTATCCCTTATAGTTTCCCAAAGCAGCAAAGAAGGGCTCTTAGAAAATTAAATCACCCAGGCCAGGCACAGTGGTTCATGCCTGTAATCCCAGGACTTTGGGAGGCCAAGGAGGGTGGATCAGGAGTTCGAGACCAGCCTGGCAAACATGGTCAAGCCATGTCTCTACTAAAAATACAAAAATTAGCTGGGTGTGGTGGTACATGTTTGTAATCCCAGCCACTCGGGAGGCTGAGGCATGAAAATAGCTTGAACTTGGGAGGCGGAGGCTGCAGTAAGCCCAGGTCATGCCATTGCACTCCAGTCTGGGCAACAGAGTAACACTCTGTATCCCCCTGCCGAAAACAAATTAAATCACCCAGTAGACACTGTGTACTTTGTCTGGTTTCACAGTTACTCTACTCTATTCATCACTCCTTTGTGACATCTCTTTGGCTCAAGGTCATTGAATACTCAATGGGAAGCAAATAAAATTTGGTTTTCCACCTTCTCTAAACAGACTTTTAAGAAAATAAAAGAAATTCTAAAGAAAGAAATATGCAGATATATGGAGTGATGAATAATAGTGAATAATTCCTTAGCATCGGGTCAAGCGACCATAGGTTATTAAAAAAATTGTTTTGGGAACCATTGCCTACATCGCCATGGTCTCAACAAATAGTATAGAAAAACTCTATCATAGAGAAGTCTTAACCTGAAGTTACTAATGCATAGTTTCCCAGTTTCACTCCTCAGCACAGAGTATGTAAGCATCTATACTGCTGTATTAGAGAAAGAGAAAGCAATAAGAAAGCTCAATCTACTATCTGCTCCTACTACTAGCTCTTATTTCATTTGATTATCACAACAATACCACAAGGCAAATATTTGTGCCTATTTTATAAATAAAAAGGATAAAGATCAGAAAGTTAAGGAAGGGTAATAATACACCATTGTAGGCTGCATGATGGCTCACAAATCTGTCAGATTCTAATCCAAGGAGCCTGTAAATTTTATCTTATCAGGGAAAGGTTTCTTTGCAAATGTAACTAAACTAAGAATCCTGAGACAGGGAGAATGTCTTGAATTATACAGGTGGGCCCTAAAAGCAATGACAAATGTCATCCTTATAAAAAAGAGGGAGAGGGAGATTACTCCATATACAGAAAAAGAGAAGCTGATGTGAAGTAGAGGCAGAGATAGAAGTGATGTAGCACAAGCCAAGGAAAGTCATCAGCCACCAGAACCTGGAAGAGGCAAGGAACATGTTCTCTCTTACAGCTCTCAAAGGAGTGCATTCTTGCCAACACCCTGATTTTTGGCCCAGTGAAACTGATTTAGGACTTCTGGCCTCCAGAGCTTTGAGAAAACACATCTCTGTGTTTTAAGTCACAAGTTTGTGACAGTCTTTTATAGCATTCATAGGAAACTAATACATACACGTAGACGGTAACTACTAGTGCTTTAATATATAATGGGCTCTGTTAAAAACATTATGCAACAAACATAAGAAGTGGGTAATATTATTATTCTCATTTTATAAAAGGGGAAACTAAGGCACAAAAATGGGTAACTTGCCCACAGTCACACAACTAGTGGGTGAGGGTTATCAAATATACCAGTTTGCCTACTACTGTCCCAGTTTTAGCTTTGAAGGTCTGTGTTTTAGAAAATCTCTCCATCCTGAACAAATCTGAATGATTGGTCATCCTATATAGAAATTTAAATCCAGGCAGTCTGATGCAGAGACGGTGCTCTTAAAGCACTCCAGACCATACTCTCTGCCTCATTCATTGACATTTGCGTAGTGGGGCATTTGAGTCATCTATGATTGGTCCAGAGTCTATGTTCATTATCTTATAGCTCACCACATCTCAAACTCCGTAGCTCTAGGCTATAGAAGCCTGACTTTGCATCCAAAGATTGGAATGCTACCCTTTGCCTCCTAAAAAATATGGTAGCAAGATGCTCCTCCATTGTCAGAACAACCTCTCAAAGCAAGAGAGATGATATGGTTTGGCTGTGACCACACCCAAATCTCATCTTGAATTGTAACTCCCACAATTCCCATGTGTTGTGGGAAGGACTCAGCGAGAGATAATTGAATCATATGGGTGGATCTTTCCCATGCTATTCTCGTGATAGTGATTAAGTCTCATGAGATCTGATGGTTTTATAAAGAGGAGTTTCCCTACACAAGTTCTCTTCTCAATTCTGCCGCCATGTGAGACATGCCTTTCACCTTCCACCATGATTGTGAGGCCTCCCCAGTCATGTGGAACTGTGAGTCCATTAAACTTCTTTCTTTTGTAAATTGCCCGGTCTCTGGTATGTCTTTATCGGCAGCATGAAAATGAACTAATACATGGGAGTATTCATTTGCCCAGAGAGTTCAAGGGTACATGGGCAAAGTTCACGTGCCCCCATGGACTCCTATCCTGAAATGAGACTTAGGACTCACTGAAGACTTGAGTGAAGAGACAGAAGTAATGGGTTAGCTAAGTCACCTGGCCTGTGACACTGTGACTCAACCTCAGCACTTTATTTCAGATCAGGTCAATCTACAAAATCTGAGTGCTCTTTATACATTATGGATTTCTTCTAAAAAAAGATATACTAATTCTATTGATATCCATTTTCTGATGGCTATTGCTTTTGTTAAAAGTCCTGTGCACAGCTAAAGCCACCTTTAAGTACATTACCAGTCATATTAGAAGAATAATTTCAGGCATTCTCTTACATTTTCTTAACCTTCCTGAACTAAACGCACTTTACTTTTTGGAGCTGTATCAGAAAAAAAGAAGACGGTTACTGGCTGAATTTTCACTTTTTAAATTCATTCTTTCTAAGACTCTTTTCCATGCCTTGCCCATCCCACAAAAGTCTCCCTTATCCTTCATAGTTCAACTCAAGTCACGTATTTTCCAGGAAACCTACCCTAAACTTCTTTGTACAAAGTAATGGTAAAATTTTTATATTATAGCACTTTATTATGTGCCAAACACTGTGCTTGATAGATAAGTAGGTGAGTGGAGAGATGACTGATAGACAAGTGGATTATATGTATATGTGTGTGTGTATGTACGTGTATAAATAGATATTTTTAATATGTATAAAATATATTTTTATATATAATAGATATAAAATAGTGCTATTAATATTGAAAATAATATACAAATATTTTAAAATATAAAAATATTTTATAATACATGTATAAAATAAATACATAAAATCTTATTTTATATATTTAATATATTACAGTATATGTAATATATAATATATAATTATATATTGTGTTATATATAATATTATTTAATATTTAATATTATATGTAACATAATATATAACATAATATTTGATATAATATATTATATATTATATATTAAGTTAAATAAGATTAAATAAGATTTTATATATTTTTTATTTTATATATATAAATATATAAAATCTTACTTAATCACAATCACTCTATAAAGAAAGTGCTATTTTAATTCCCAGATCAGGAAATTAAGTCACAGAGAAATCAACGAGTTTGTCCAAGGTCACATGGGTACACAGAGTCAGTGTTCAAACCAGTTTGTCTCAAGCAAAAGTCTGTGCCTGTAAGCTGTAGCCACCTCATGGTAATTCCCTGAACATTCACTTCCAGAAACACTCACTGAGTATACTGCGTCAGTATGGCTTAGGTAATTTTTCATGTGCATGTCTTATTTACACCAGTTATATCTATAAACCCATGGATTACAGGAACTCAGCTTTATGTCTTTTTGTATCTTCAGCACTTAGCATAGTGCCTTTTTTAGTTTGAACCTTGATTTTCATCCACATCTAACACTATAATAGCATTCGTCTTGGAAGGAATGCAAGTCTAGGTTAACTGCATGCCACAAATGAGCATTTGATTTATAAGCGTACAATGTTTTATTCACTTACATTATTATTATTGAAATATTTGAAAACTGATGAAGTGAGAGAGATTACATTCATTCATTATATATTCAAAATTATTTATCAAATAAATATCTATCTAACATTTCTACTTAAAAGATGCGTTTTTGAGCACTGAATGAATGTCCAAAAATAAATCAGATGTAGATTTTTGCCTTAAAGGATTTTCAGTGTAGTAAAGAAGATAAGGCATGGAGGTAAATTACTAGAAAGTAAAATAAGTGGGCTGGGTGCAGTGGCTCATGCCTGTAATCCCAACACTTTGGGAGGCCAAGGTGGGTGGATCACAAGGTCAGGAGATCGAGACCATCCTGTCTAACACAGTGAAACCCTGTCTCCACTGAAAATACAAAAAAGTAGCTGGGCATGGTGGCGGGCACCTGTAGTCCCAGCTACTCGGGAGGCTGAGGCAGGAGAATGGCATGAACTCGGGAGGCGGAGCTTGCAGTGAGCCGAGATTGTGCCACTACACTACAGCCTGGGCCATAGAGCAAGACTCTGTCTCAAAAAAAAAAAAAAAAAAAAAAAAGAAAGTTAAATAAGTGAAAGGGGCAGATATTCCTTCCAGTTGGGGCCTGACAATGGTAGAATTTGGACAAGAGAAAATGGGCAACCACATTCCAGGCAGAGAGAACAACATGAGCAAAGAAACATAGGCAACAAAGGAGGCACTACACAGGAACAGAGGTGACCAGCCTAGGTAAGTAGAGAGCAGAAAGGAAATGAAACTCAAAAGGTAGGTCATGTCTTGGTGGTCTCAATAGCAGGCTACAATGTCTAGGCTTGGTCTCTGGGGTTTGAGAAGGATCATAGTAAAAGATTTGCTTTCAGAAAATCAGTACTGCAGAAATGTGAAGAACTAGTTGAAAGAAAAACAGTTGCAGTAGGGAAGAAGACAATTAGGTGATGGAGTGGAGGTGATTGCTTTTTATTATGGTGGAGGTTATCAATATTTCATTTGTGTCCAAGTTAGTTGTAGATATTGACTATTTTTCTCTTTTCAAAATTTATTTACTTATTTTTCATTTTAAAAATGTTTAAAATTGACACGTAATTGTACATATTTATGGGGTACACAGTCATGTTGTAATATATGTAATGTATGGGGGCACTATTTAAATTTCAAGTAGGATTATTAAAATATTGACTTTAAGATATTTTATAAACTTTTGAAGAAATATTTGTAGCAGATGCCTCTCTTAAATGATCAGTTCTGGACAACCAGTCAACCCTGTAGGTATTGAATCTCTGTCGATACTATCACCTCCCCATTTTCACCCCCATAGCCCTTTGTTTAAAAACTTAGAGATTTGTCACAGCTTGTCTTTCATTTAGATTTACCTGTGTCTATGCTGATCATTAGATTATCATCTCCTATAGTACAGAAAACACTATGGAGGTCATCATCCAGAAAATAATTAGTAGTTGATAAATCATCATTAAATTAAACCCAAAATGTATTAGTCTGTTCTTGCATTACCATAAAAACCAACCTGAAACTGAATAATTTATAAGGAAAAGAGGTTTAATTGGATCACAGTTCCACAGGCTGCACAGAAAGCATAGCTAGGGCGGCCTCAGGAAACTTATAATCATGGCAGAAGGTGAAGGGGAAGCTGGCATGTCTACATGGCTGAAGTAGGAGGAAGAGGCAAAGAGGAGGCGCTACACACTTTTAAACAACCAGATCTCATGAGAACTCACTATCATGAGAACAGCAAGAAGGAAATCCACCCCCATGATCCAATCTCCTCCCATCACGGCCCTCCTCCAACATTGGAGATTACAACTGGACGTGAGATTTGGGCAGAAACACAAATCCAAACCATATCATTCTGCCCCTAGTCCCTCCCAAATCGCACTTCCTTCTCACATTGCAAAATATACTCATCCTTTCTCAACAGTCCCCCAAGTTTTAACTCATTTCAGCATTAACTCAAAAGTCCACAGTCCAAAGTCTGGTATAAAACAAGGCAATTCCCTTCTGTCTATGAACCTGTAAAATCAATAACAAATTAGTTACTTCCAAGATACAATGGCAGTATAGGCATTGGGTAAATAAACTCATTCTAAAAGGGAGAAATCAGCCAAAAAAAAAAAAAAAAAAAAAAAAAGGGACATAGGCCCTATGCAAGTCTGAAACCCTTCAAGGCAGTCATTGAGTCTTAAAGCTCAAAATAATCTCCTTTGACTCCATGACTCACATCCAGGCCACACTGATGCAAGGGATGGGTTCCTAAGGCCTTGGGCAGCTCTGTCCCTGTGACTCTGCAGGGTACAAACCCCTCAGCTGCTTTCACAGGCTGGCATTGGGTGCCTGAAGATCTTCCAGGTGCATGAGGCAAGCTGTCAGTGGATCTACTATTCTGGGATATGGAGGACAGTGGCCTCTTCTCACAGCTTCACTTGGCAGTGCCCCAGTGGGGACTCTTGGTGGGAGATCTAACCCCACGTTTCTTCTCACACTGCCCTAGTAGAGGTTTTTCATGAGGTTTCTGCCCTTGCAACAGACTTCTGCGTGGACATCCAAGTGTTTCCATACATCCTCTGAAATCTAGGTGAAGGCTCCCAAGCCTCAACTCTTGCCCTCTGTGCACCACAGGCTTAACACCATGTGGAAGTCAGCAAGGCTTATAGCTTGCACTCTCTGGAGCAGCTATAAGCTGAGATGTATCTGGGGCTTTTTTAGTTGTGGCTGGAGCTAGAGTGGCTGGGATGCTAGGAGCAGTGTCTTGCCTTTGTGCAAGGCAGTGAAGTCCTGGGTATGACCCAGAAAACCATTATGCCCTCCTAGATCTCCAGTCCTGTGATGGGAGAGGCTGCCACAAAAGTCTCTGAAATGTCTTTGAGGCCTTTTCCCCATTGTCTTGGCTCCTCTTTACTTTCACACATTTCTGCAGCTGCCTTGAATTCCTCCCCTGAAAATGGGTTTTTCTTTTCTACCACGTGGCCAGGCTATGAATTTTCCAAACCTTTATACTCTGCTTCCCTTTTAAATATAAGTTCCAGTTGCAGATTATTTCTTCGCTCACTCATAGGAATATGCTGTTAGAAGCAACCAGGCCATATCTTGAACACTTTACTGCTTAAAAATTTCTTCTACCAGATACTTTAAGTCATCTCTCTCAAGTTCAGGGTTCCAAAGATCTCTACGGCAATGTCACAATGCCTCCAACTTCTTTGCTAACACATAATAAAAGTGACCTCTGCTACAGTTCCTAATAAGTTCCTCATCTCCATCTGAGACCTCCTCAGTCTGCACTTCATTGTCCATATTACTATCAGCATTTTGGTCACAACAATTCAACAGTTCTCCAGGAAGTTTCAAACTTTCCTTCATCTTTCTGTCTTCTTCTGATACCGTCACACTCTTCCAACCTCTGCCCGTTACCCAGTTCCAAAGTTGGTTCCACATTTTCAGGTATCTTTATAACAATACTCCACTCCTGGTACCAACTTTCTGTATTAGTCCATTCTTGCATTGCTGTAAAGAACTACCTGAAACTAGGTAATCTATAAAGAAAAGAGGCTTAATTGGCTCATGATTCCACTGGTATTCAGCAGGCATGGCTGGGGAGGCCTCAGCAAACACAATTATGGTGAAAGGTGAAGGGGATGCAGGCATGTCTTTCATGGCTAAAGCAGGAGGAAGAAGGAAAATGGGGAGGTGCTACACTCTTTTAGATCTTGTGAGAACTCACATCACAAGAATAGCAAAGGGGAAATCTACCCCCATGATCCAATAACCTCCTACCAGGCTCCCTCCTCCACAATGGGGATTACAATTCAACATGAGATTTGGGTGTGGACACAAATCCAAACCATATCACAAAGTCATTTCTACTTTTTATTGATGCATTTAGTTTTGTTAATTATCCATTGAATTGTTGACCAAATATCGATTACCTGCTGTCTACAGACACTAAAATCAGGCAGCAGGGATGCAGAAATTAAAAACATATTCCTTAGTCTAAAGACACTGACAGAAAAAAGCAAGAACACAATTATAACACAGTCTTATAAATGTAATGAGAGAGACAGTAACAGTTAAAAAATCTTCTAGCTTAGCTAGTAACATTGAAGATCTTCTCAAAAAATGAAACTTGTAGGATAAGAAGAAACAATACAGAAAGACAAGAACATCAAAAATCATTGCATATTGCCCTATAAATGATAAATGATTCCAAATACTCTGGAATTTCAAATTAAAGAAATTATTTCCTCAGTTTGTATCTGATTCAATAAAATCCTTTATCATTGAAAGACAAGACTGTTGAAGGCACTTCTCTTCTTTTTTATATTCCTTAGGCTTTTACATTCCTTGGGAGGCAGACAGACCCTAAATTTGATTTTCAGTTCTACTTACTAAACCACCTAGGACTAAATTTCTCACCAACATCATGGCAGCACAATAAAACAGCCTTCCTTTCAGGCTTGTTTGGAGGATTAAATGAGATGGCTGATGTAAGCAAGACATCTATCAAAGTTCTCTATTGTTCTTCCTCTCCACCTCAACATCACTTCACACTTTAGATGACTCCTCTCATCACTTCCTGATCTCCCCCATATCCTCGAGTTAACCTTAACTTCTCCAAAGAATATCTTTAAAGTATAACTTCTGTAGTGACAGGGTTGGCAGTGGCCAATGGAAAAGAAAGAGGGAGAGAAACTCTTGTCCTTTGATGTGGTGATATTTATGCTAAACATTCAAACAGCTTGTAATTATGTCATCCTATACTCAGAAAATTCAGGATCTCCCCAAATGTCATATTTTACATAAATCCTATTCTTAACTATTATGATTTGCATAATATAGACTGACTCCTTTCATCCCAAATTATTACCTATACTTTTTATTATAGAAACTCTCCTCTACTCAGACTACTACACAAATATAATAGGACATATCCCACTTTTGTATCTTCAGTTATACAGCTGTCTACACGTAGATTTCTATTCACCTTTATTGTTTTCTACTTATCTATCTTTTGGCAACAAATTCAATTTATACATCTATCTCCTTATGTATTTTCAATTTCACCAGGCATCACATATACCTTCTCCAAACTAGAGTTATCATCATAAATTTAGTGCTATAATAATGCTCCCAGATTGTTTTATATGTTATTTCACGCACCACATTTCCCCATGCTTTTGTGCATGTCGTTCCCAGTTTGGAATACCTTCCTCCTACTCATCTTGAATGACTGTATTGAAACATCTCCTTTTCTGCACTTTCCAAGACCCCAGGCATAAACAAAATGATTATTCCATAACTCTATTATCCTCTATTATAGTACTCATCAAATGTTATGCTCATGTGTTTATATAACAGATGTCTCTAATAGTCTATATGATATTTAGGGCAAGGACAGCATTCCCTAGAACAGTGTCCGGGATGGTTGGTACTCAATAAAATTTGTTGAATGAATTAACCCACTATAAACTCATAATATTGTAGGATTGCTTCTCAAAAGTTGATTTTTCTGCAATATAAAAATCAGTACTAGTACCACAGAAGTTGCAATAAACATAATGTCCCCCTAAAGACATCCATGTCCTAATCCTCAGACCCTGTGAATATGAAAAAACACTTACATTAAACTGTTACATGATCCTATTACATGAAAAAAAGGAATTAAGGTTGCAGATAGAATTGAGATTCCTAATCCCTTAATTTCTTAATTACCTTACACTTAATACCTTAATTACTTTAAAATGGAGAAATTATCTTACATCATCCGGATGGGCCTAATCTATTCAAATGAGGTCTTAAAGGTAGAACAGGGAGGCAAAAGAGCATCAGAGGCATGGGAAGGACTCAACCCTCCACTGATCATTTTGAAGATGGAGGAAGTAGGCCGTGAACCAAGGAATGAGAGTAGCCTCTAGAAGGTAGAAATCGCCCTCAATTGACAGCTGCAAGGAACTGAATTGTACCAAAAACCCCAAATGACAAAATAAATAATTTCCTAGAGCCTCCAGAAAGAAACACAGCTTGCCGAGAGGTAAAATCTGTCCTGGATTTCTGACCCACAGATTCTAAGACAATAAATTTAGAGTTATTTTGTGACTAAGTTTGTTATTTGTTATAGCAGCAAAGAAAACTAATACAGTAGATATTCAATAAATACCTACTTTTGTATATAAAAAGTTCAACTCACAATCTGGTGAGTTGCAGGAGAGCTTGAAAACATATGTGTTCCAGCCTTCCATCTTTAGAGAGAGAAATTTCTTTCAACTAAGACAAATAGTTACCAAGCACATTAAATGTTTAACATTGTTTTCTTCAGCAGCCAATTTCAATGTTTTATCACCCATATGATCAAGAGGTACCTGCCATGTCCATCAGAGCACTTTCTTACCAATGATTTAGTAATATTTTCCCTTGACCATTTACTTCTGAACATTAAGTATAACTAGTAAACATCCCACAACTAAATGTCCTAAAAATTCTCAAAGATAGTAATCTAGTTGCTCCTTGCAGCTTTTCTCATCAGAATTTCACTTTTCCTCAATGACTTTTCAATCCCTATAATCATTTTTCTTCCTTTTGTTTGGATGCCTTTTTTGAATGACTAACCTGAAATACAAAACATTCAGTCAGTATTAAGGCTAGGCTAGATTTAGGGGGAAAAAAGATTCCTTACTCCCAGACTTTGTAGTGACATAGTGACAAAACATGCAACTTCAACAATGGTAAAACAGTATATGAAACTTCTCAGATTAAGTACATTTTTGTTCAGCAGAAAGTCTTAGCTGCTTTCAATTTGTTTGGACCAAAGCCTACAAAATTCACGCTGTGTTCTAAAATCTTTGTCCAAAGGAGTTCAAAGGGAGAGAGAAACAGGAGATGAGAAATTGCCTTCAGAGTGAAACAACTTATTTTTATAATCATATATATCGTTCCTAGAAATGTTTATAAAGATGTTCCTCTACCTATATTAGGGCCAGACTTTCCCAATCAAGGATTTGACTTTTCTGTTTCCTTTTAAATCTCAGCCAGCATTTCAAAAAATCAATATGCTTTACTAATAATTCATAACCCTCTCTATGCTGCCTTTGTTGGCCAGTTAGAGTAGTCATATCTTGCTAGCTGAGTTTTTAGGAGAATGCTCAGCAACAAACCAGGAATCGCAAATCACAAGCGCAGAGTTCTCAGAAGGCTTCTTGTTCCGCTGAGCAGTGTCACACCCTGAGCCAGGCACACACGGTAACTTCCATATAAGCAAAATCAGAGTTCTCCCTGGAAAAAGCAATTGAACGCTTGACTAATATTCTTGTGTCCCTATTATAGAGGAGTTGTAAGTCCTAAAGAATCATTGATTTAATATTTCCTAACCACATATCATCATTTGGATCTAAGTCTATGGAATCTAAAGTATACTCCATACCTTTTGGAAGAGCAGACAGTTCTTTCAGTTCATGTGTATGACAAATGATTTTTGTAGAATGAATAAAATAAGAATTTTTTTAGAAATTTGTAGTTTTGATGGTTGCTTTTATGTGTTGACTTAGCTAAGCTATAGTACACACTTATTTAATCAAATGGAAATCTAGGTGTTGTTACAAGGTATTTTGTAGATATGGTTAACATCTCCAATCAGTTGACTTTAGCTAACTAAAGCAGATAATCACCCATAGTGTGAGTGGGCCTTCAAAAAATCAGATGAAAAGCCCTAAGAATAAAACTGCAGTTCACTGAGGAAGAAAAAATTCTGCCTCAGAACTGTGACATCAACTCCTGCTCAAGAGTTTTCAGTCTGCCAACCTGCTCGACAAATTTTGGACTTTCAGCCCCCACAATCATGTAAGCCAGACATGGCATAAATACTGGTTCATTTTCCCTGAGAAACTCAACTGATACAACACTATTTTTCAAGGTACATAGATAAAACTTGGGTTTAAACACATTAATTGATTGCAAATATATGCCTATGTAGTAATGTCTGTCATTATGTATTTTCACAGTCAATTAATAAATGCTAAAATAAAACTAACAGCAAGAGAAGTCTACAAATTTTTTGACATCAATCAATGGTTATTATAACAGGAAAATTTAGAAAGTGTAAGATGGCCAATGAGTTTGGAGACTAAATTTCACCAACTCTATAGAGTTGTTGACTCCTAAGAGAAAGAAAAATGTGAGATCATCAAGTTTAGAGTTAAAAGTCACAAGTTGCTTCCAGGCAACTACCAGACTGGGAATTACATGAGCTGCCTTCAGATCCAAAGCCCTTTTGCCCTCCCACAGCACTTATAATATTTCAATTGTCCCATCAGAGGCTCTGTGAGGTCACAGACTACAATCTCCACCAATAACAGTAATAATAGTAACTACCCAATCTTAAGCACATTCTACATGTCATGCACTGTTTACAGATTATCTCAGGCATATAGGTTATTCTCAAAATCCTGTAAAATGGGAGTTATTTTTAAAAACTTGTTTTCCATATGTAAAAACTAGATCTTTGAGAGGTAATTGCCCAAAGCACTTTTAGTTTTGTGTTGGCTGTCTAACTTCTCAGAGTACTGAACACATTGTAGGCACTCAGTCTATGTTTATTGAATGAAGTAACGCAGGTTCTCTAAAGAGAATCTGATGAGGAACCTGAGGCCAACGCTAAGGTTAAAGTCAAGGTTAAGTGATTTTTTCCATATACCACCGCAAGTTAATGGCACAGTCAAGACCAGAAACTAGTTCTCTTGACCACTACTCCAGGATATCACAGATTTGATGTTTCTGTTTCCAATGGCCATGACTTCCCAGGCCCTTTGCACCCTCAGTTTTTGTACCAGCTAACCACATATCATACTTATGCTCTGTTAAAGAATGGAGGAAAGTTAGTAGCTAATTCCTCCTTCTCATCCCCACAAACCATCTCTACCTAGGACCAGTGCAGTCTGCCAAAAAGCACAACATTGATAACGTTAGTCTTCTTTTGAAGAAAAACAAGAAATAAATAAACATAAAAGCTTTCTCCTAACCCAACCACATAGTATGGTGTTCATTTCAGTTTAGAAATATTATGTAAACTCTCCTATGGTGTGCATTGTTTTTACAGAACACGTATAACTTCCCCCAAAGAACCTGGGAAGACTTTAAGAGTTGTGAATGTTCTCTGGTCAGTGGCAGTAAGAAAGGATGATACAAATACCTCTTAGGATTTTAAAATCCCAAGTCAGGGACAATTTTTAGAAGTGTTAACTAAGAAAGTTAATTTTTGGTGAGTTTTTTTTTTTTAATTACAAGGTTCAGTGCTTTATTAAATATTTGTAATAGAGCTTATATTTAGTTGAATACATATATTTAAAACCAGAAACAAATGTTCTAAGCATGTATACTGGAGACAAAATAAGAGAGCTAATTTAAAGCTAAACTCTGGGGTTGGGGAAAAAAATCAAAGAATTCCAAGCTGTCAGGAATTCTAGAATTAATGTGTCTCCTGGCCAATGGAACTCCTTTTTCCAAGTATAAATTATCTATTCATATCTTAGACAGGTCTCTAAGCTGTAACCTGGATGGAGCCATAGCAGGAACCCACCAATCGATAAGCAATTATCTCTAATAAAGATAAATAAGCTTCACTTTTCAAGAGTAGAGAGAAAGGAGCTATAAGTTTCTTCCTTTCCAAGCTCTGATTCCTGGCCTGAAGAGATCATCTTCATCCATGTAGAAATGTGGGCTTATGAAATTATACCTTCTTTAGTAGAAATGTGGGCTTATGAAATTACATCTTCTTTGACAATGCATTAAGCCTTGTCTCTTAACATCTATCTTCTAGTATAAGTAGAAAAGCTTAATTACATCCTCAACTCACCAATATTAGTCAGTTTGTCTGTTCACCACATTCCAGCCAGAGTGGTCTTTAGATTCTTCCAGTACCTCAAGCACCCTTCTGCAAGAGTTTTTCAGACTTTGCTTTCTTCACGTGAATGGTTTCTTCTTATTGCTTAGGGCCACTTAATAAGCTCTTACAAGAGGATTTCTTTGATCACATTATCTAAATTAGTTCTTCCCACCTGTTACTCTCTATCAAAAACACATTTGTTTTCTTCACAGTCCTTATCTCAATTTATATTTTTTGTTTTTGTGTTTATTTCTATTTCCTTTTTTAGAGAGCAAATTCATTGAGGTTAGGAATCTTTATATTGCCAGGATTTAGCAGAATATCTGGCATATAATAGATGTTCAATAGATACAGATCAAATGAATGTTCTAGCCCAGAAATATAAATGCACAAAAATAAAAATCCTACATGTTTGATCTGCACTCTTGTTGGCCTAATATATGTCTGAAGCCTGTTTTCATTTTTTTCTTCTACACAGACAACTATATCAGTTTTGCAATTTTATCTAGAATATTTCTAGAAGAAATAGTGCACTTTTTTTTTTTCACTTTAGCGTGTAGTTCACCACCATCGAGAGCTGTGATTCATGGGTGACATTAAGGATTAAAAAGGACCAGGCTATCCTTTCCTGGCTTTGTGATCTTACTCTAATTATTTAACTAACTTAATTTACTTAAGTTAATTACTTGAGTTTTGTAGTCAGTTATAGAGACATAATAATAGTACCTTTCAGAATAGAAGTACTATTTCCAGGATAAAATGAGGAGACATAAAATCCGTAGTATGATGTCACACTGTATAAAAACTCAGAAAATGGTAAAGTAACTGTTTTCCTGACTATTTTAACTGACAATAGCTGTGTAGTCACAAGGAATCTGGAAGCAATACTTTCATATGCTTTTCTTTCTCCACACCATATTTAAACAATTTTTAAATGCTGAATATAGCAAGAGACATAATATGTTCAAAGAAATTTTAGATGAATTGCCAGATATCTTATTCCCAGTTTTCGGAATGCATATTGAAAATTTTAATGCCTTGGCCCTTTCTAACCCCTGATGCTTCCCATGTGGTATTAGAGATTGATCCTCTGCACTTTATGAAATGCCTCAAGGATATTTTCCAAAAGCCAGTGATTCTCTAATAATAAATACAGATTTTCAATCAGTAAGCAATTTGCTAATAACCAAGATCTTAGAACTGCCACAGCAAGATTGAGTTGCCTTTTGGCAGCATACCTCAAATTTTTCCACTGGATAAACTTGCGATGCATACAGTTTATTTCTCCTACCTTAGGCACATTTTCACTTTGAAAGTCAGTGAAATGCTTTTGAAGATAATGCGATCTTTCATCATTATTTCAAGAGCGACTGAAACCTACAGTCCAACTAATTATCTGTCCTCCCAAACTCAACGTCAAACCTTTCAGTCTTCTTCTGAATGTTTTAAAATCATTTCTCTCAGTACTACTTTGCAACCTCCATCAGCAAAGTTTACTGAAGTAGTCTCAAAACAGTAGGAAAGGAGCCATATTTGTCAAGACCTAGTGTTCTACCCACATATCACATTAGCAAATTTTAAAAATTCCATTTGCAAGTAGAAAATTCTGTTGGAGAGACATTTATAAGAGGATATTTTTTCCTATACACATTTAAATTGAAAAAGCAGAAGTGAAAAGAGTATTTCTTTCATATCCAAAGTATAGAAGAGGAGAGCACTACTAACAATAAAAAGTCATTGTTGGATATAGAATATTCAGGGTATATATATATAATCTATAATATATATGACATATTTCATATATAAGATATATATCTTATATATTGTATATTTAATATATTTAAATATTATATATTTAATATAATAATATATCTTATATATTATATATCTTATATATGAAATATGTCATATATTGTATATGATATATCTTATAAGATATAAAAGATATATTATATAATAGATCATATATACTATATATAATAGATTATATGTATATAAAAATATATATATATTAGAGATAGGACCAAATTCTGTATCCCAGGCTGGAGTGCAGTGGCACAATCCTAGCTCACTGTCGCTTCCAAGTCCTAGGTTCAAGGGATTCTCCCACATGAGCTTCCCAAGTAGCTAGAACTACAGGCACGGACCATGGTGTAGTTTGTTTGTTTGTTTGTTTGTTTGTTTGTAGAGACAGGGTCCTGGTACGTTGCCCAGGCTGATCTCAAACTCTTGGCCTCAAGTGAGCATCCCACTTCAGCCTACCAAAGCACTAGAATTATAGGTGTGAGCCACCATGCACAACTAGAAATTCAGTTTTGTTTGTGATATAATGAGTATACATCAAAATTATAGGGAAGTGTTGTCTATTAACAGTACAATCTTTTAAAATGTACTTTATAGGTACAGAGTAACTTAGGAAAACTATAATTAAATTTATATTATGGTTTAGAGTATTGCACAGTGCTCTCTCTTTTCTGACTTGATTACTTAATAGAAGAACTTAAAAATGACAAGTTGCCTTCTTAGGTCATTTCTCCACCAGTCATGGGAGATGTGCTGATTTTTTTTTGTCTGCACGTGGAAGTGAAAAAATCTGTGGCCCCTTCACTTACTTCCCCTACCCATTTCTATCCCTAGTGAAGAATGGGTATATTGGCATAAAGATGCATAAAGCTGTACTTTAAAAGACAAAAAAAGTTATTGGAAGAGAGGGGTTTGTCTTGTAGACAACTACAATTTAAAAATTTTGAAACAAACAGGGTTTTAGAAGCTTGGTATCAAAGAATATATGGAACTTGGCCTAGGGCACAATGGCTAAGACTAAACAGAGGTAGTACCCTAAAGAGAGAAGCGGGAGTACAAAAAAAAGGTAAGAAACTTTTAGGTACCTTTTGGCAAATAAATGGTTGGCCATGTGAGCTGACCTCTGGTGACTGACTGTCCATGATTGCCTGTGAATAGTTATTGAGTTATTTCTGGTGATAAGCTGAGCTCACAAACCCTCCCAGTCATTGCAGCTTATGAACCAAAGCTTATAAAGTTAATAACTGGTGAATTTTCAGGTAACTGTAATCAATATATAGAGACAAATTCAGGCTTAAATGTAAAACATTTTTGGCCAAGAATTTTGTAGGCTGTGTCCAAATATTTCAGACCATTCACAAAATGGTTCATTTTAACTGTGTCACATAATGCTGAAACTAATAGTTCTAATAACTGAAATAGAGCATAATAGCAAGATAATATTTTATTTAACAGTTTCTGGTTCTCAAGTCAACCCATCTTCCCTAGAGAAAACTATTATGGGTACTATTATTATGATAGCGTAATTGAATGGTCAGAAAAGACCAGCTTCTATTAATAGGCCTGGGTAGATACAGTCATAAGCTAAGATGAGAAACTTCATCTATACTGATCATTAATTGAAGTAAATTATAGATAATTCTCATTTTAAAAGATATAGAGTAAAAATAGTAAAGCCTAATCTAATCTAGAGCAACTGCTTATGTTGATCAGTTTCATCACATAATTATTGAGTTCTCTATTTTCTTTTGTTTGCATAGATCAGGTCTAGTTTATAAAGAAATCATAGCCTATCAGTTGGGTGCAGTGGCTTATACCTGTAATCTCAGCCCTTTGGGAGGCCGAGGCGGGTAGATCACCTGAGGTCAGGAGTTCAATACCAGCCTGGCCAACATGGTGAAATGCTGTCTCTACTAAAAATAGAAAAAATTACCCAGGCGTGATGGCGGGCACCTGTGGTCACAGCTACTTGGGAGGCTGAGGCAGGAGAATTGCTTGAACCCGGGAGGCGGAGGCTGCAGTGAGCCAAGTTCACCCCACTGCACTCCAGCCTAGGCAACAGAGTAAGACTCCCACTCAAAAAACAAAGAAAAAGAAAGAAAGAAAGAATAGCCTATGTTAATAAAAATCTCTTTATAAATTGAGATTATAGAAGTAGAGAGTAGAATTGTGGTTATTAGAGGGTGCTAGGAAGGGTAGAAGGGAGGGAAGGACAGCGAGTGGCTGGTTATCACATATAAAGTTACAGTTCATTATAGATACAAAGGGAAGATAAGTTTTAGTGTTCTTAGCACTGTAGGATAAATATGGTTAACAATAATTTAGTGTATATATTCAAAAAGTTGAAAGAGGATTTTGAATGTTCACAAACACAAAGAAATGATAAATGGTCCAGGTGACAGATATGCTAATTACACTGATATGATCATGCCACATTGTATACATATATTGAAACATCACTGTGTATCCCATAAATATGTACAATTATTACATATCATCTAAAAATAAATGGAAAAATGTTTTTATGATGTTGAGAAAATGTATGAGTTACAAGTATTTGGTCCTTCAAACCGAGTCTTCCATTATTTGTCTATTTTCCTTAGGACAGCATTTTCCCATTTCTGAACATTACTGCTGCTTGAGGCCACTCAATAAAAATATTATTTCCTTCCTATAAATGTCTGTTCTGATTTACTTTTATATTGTTTCTTTAACCCCAATTTAGTTTTACCCTATGGCAATGTTTTTGGCTGAAAAGGGTAACTTTACTTGGCATTATACCTGTAAGAATTACTGACGTGAAGATGTCACAGTTATAAACCAAGTGCAGCAATGATTAAAATAGAAGAATAAGAAGAAAAGGGTTAGTGTTACTGAAAAATATGCCCTTCAAACATCTAACTCTTAATGGATACTATTCTCAAGTACTAGAATAAATTGTGTACTGTAGCACAGTAGTTGGTGTAGGAAGAAACTTTGAGAACTGAACTATTATTAAAATAGTATACTATAATAAATGAAACAGCTTTGTGACCAGAACACTTTTGGTTATTTTAATTACCAGACAAAGTATGCTGTAAAACACTTGCATGATTTCTTTCTAGCACAAAGACCTTTGCTGAAATGCCCTAGCCAGCAAGAAATGGTAACATTCAGATGAGAGATGACCTTCAAGTCCTGGTTAGAGGTAAGCAATGGTTCTCCTGCTACAGAAGAAGAACTCAACACAGGCAAATTGAATTAAACTAAATTGAATGGGATGGAATAGAATAATTGAATGAGAAAATATTTTCTTTTCTTATGAGTTTATCGCAATAAATATCACCAAGTATACTGTGAGAAAACACCAAGGGAATTATACAAATAATCAATCTTAGATATTAAGGGGAGTCCTTCTCTGTCTTGCGTTTTCCAAGGAAGTGTATGTGCTCTCAGAGATCACAGGGCAAACTCTCATGATTCAAACTTTACTGAAAAGCAAGAGTTCACATCACAAAAGTAAATAGTTGTCAGTTTTCTAGCACACCAAATTTCATGGGTTAGAAACTGGCTCAGCAGAGCTACATAAGGCCACATACTAGGCAGCTTGGAACACTCTTGCACTAAATAATGATAAATAGGGTATCACAAAAGATAGAAAGTAAAGCATCATTTGGGGAACTATTGGCCTACAAAACAATTTGCCTTTTTTCCCAACAGTATATGTGAGAAGCTGAAGGAAATGAGAAAAACGAGAGCCATCAGATTCTCTACATACAAACCACCTATGGAAGCCCAGAGAAATGACTTCTGGCTTAGGAGTTTGCAGCCACTCTCACTCCTCCAAAATTTGCAGTTTAAATTTTCACCGTCTCCAGCATCAGGTCTAAGTTCCTCAAGAAGTATAAAACATGGAAACAGTAATAGATGAAGAAAGAAAGTAAATTGAGATTCTTACTAGAGGGAATTTATAAAATTCAGTATCTATGATTCAACCTTAGCAAATGTAATTTAACTTTTTTTTTTAAGTTTAATAACAGAGCAGCTTCTCTGTAAGCCACAAAGTTGGCATCTGAAAAAGGTCTGATAAACAGTTCAAGCTATATGGAATGTCATCTCTAGTACTTCTTAATGCTCTTCATTTGGTATTTTGCATGGTGTGATGGAATCCGTTTCTTCTTCTTTTACCTGGCAATGTAATGCTATCTGTGAATTCTCATGGGATCTAAGAATATGAAAAATAACTTGCAAAATGCTGTTTGCATGTATCTTTCTAGTCTATGTTAATATAAAATATCTCACCCTCATGTTTGAAGCTCGCCAATCAAAATGTGCAAACAGAAGGAAGTTCTTTTAAAGTATGGGACTTTCAGGGAATGATACAGGCCTGTGTGGGGCATGGCAGGCAGGCTTAGGATAGTATTAGGGAAGTAAGTGTTTAGAAGTTGGAAAGAAAAGCAGCAGGATGTAAGAGATAAACACAACAAAAGGTATGGCGGATGCCAAGCAGAAACTGTCCATTTGCATATTTATTAAGGATCATCTTGTACCCAATAAAGTGTTTTTTTAAATAGATATCTTTCATTTACACCAGGTTTCAACCTACTATCTATTATGGCTTCTAATCTTGTCCATGAATTTGTGTGTTTTTATCAATTTAATAAGTTTCATTAGCTAGTATATAAATAGGATTTTGTGGAGCAGTTTGGAAATTCAGCCATCACTGGATTGTTTTGCTCCTATAAACAAATTGCAGTTCAGATTTAAAAAAAAAATCATTTAGAACATACTCCATGTAAAAATCAAGAGGCTGTAGGGGAGAGGAAATGGCCGGTTATTGTGTAATGGATATAGAGTTTCAGTTTTGCAACATGAAAAAGAGTTCTGGAGATAAATGGCAATGATGGCTGTACAACATTAGGAATACACTTAATATCACTGAATTGTATATTCAAAATGGTTAAGATGGTAAATTTAATGTTATGTAATTTTACCGTAATAAAAACAAACTGACAAAATGAAGGTCTAAGTCTAGCTAATTTAGCATATCCTTATGACTAAAATCATCTGTACTTAATTCCTAGTCAAAGCAAAGTCCCTAAAGTGTGCTTTATTTTACCATACCTGAAACTATAAAAGACACAAAAAGTATATTATATACGAACCACAAAAACATCTGATGTTACAAGAAGGATCATCATACATATTGCATGCAATTCACCGGTCTGGCAACACTACACTTTATCAGCTAGGGTTTCCTTTGTTTGTATCTTCGGCTCAAAATGAAAACACAGTCTTCTTAAATTCCTGGTCAGACCCTAGAATAGTAAAGTTTCATATCTACCACTGAATCTACATCTTAATTAAACCATTAAATGCTATCTCAGTGCATACAGAAATTAGCTGTGCTTTCTCCATCACCTCTTCATTTAAAAATTTTAATCTGAAATTATAAATATTCTCCTTTTCTATAAAAATCTAGTAAGTAGCCAATAAAAACCAGAGTCTAGGATTTATAAATTAACTTCCTTCATAAGATTTGCCTTTTTCCTTCTGACTTATAAAGCTATTTATTCAAGGATTAATCATTCCCTTCCCAAAGGAGATTTCATAAATGAGTTTTCAGTGTTTTTTATCAAAAATTATTATAATTTCTTCATAGCTGCTAGAAGACAGGAAGCAATTAATGTTTCCTTCACATAGAATACTAGAAGTCAATGAAAGAAATAGAATGTTTAAAGAAGAATTAGATGTTCACAGCATGTTATATTGCAGATTTAAAAAAATCATATTGCTACCTACTGGTTTGATGTTCTGGCCCATGTAATTAGAACCTCTCCTCCCCCAAATTATTCTCTCTTTATCATGACATGACTTCACTGAGTGAACTTTCCTTGATGTCTTTACACTGGATTATATGCCCCTCTTAAACATTCCAATAACCTCCTATATCTCCTAACTATGGCAATTAGCTATTCGTTATAATCATATATTTAATTATCTGGTCTTTTTTTCTCAAAACTCTGAAAAGGTATTGATTCTACACTCTTCTCAGTGTTAGTTTCAGGTCTTGCCATATTGGCTAGCATTTTATTAGGATTAAATATATAATTAAGTAGCTCTGGTGATTATGCATAAAATCATGCCAAATCAAATAAATAGAATAATGAGAGCTGAAAAATACCCCACACACCAATTTCTAGGTGACTTAAAATTCTAAGACATGAAAGGCCACATGGAAAGAAAAGCTATTCTTTGCTGTCCCCCAACCCCATGCTTTTTTTTTTTTTTTTTTTTTTTGCTTTTGTTTTTTTGAGGTGGAGTCTTACTCTGTCACCCAGGCTGGAATGCAGCGGTATGATCTTGGCTCACTGCAGCCTTTGCCTCCCAGGTTCAAGTGATTCTCCTGCCTCAGCCTCTTGCGTAGCTGGGATTACAGGTGTGTGCCACCACGCCTGGCTAATTTTTGTATTTTTTGTAGACATGGGGTTTCGCCATGTTGGCCAGGCTGGTCTGAAACTCTTGACCTCAAGTGATCTGCCCACCTCGGCCTCCCAAAGTGTTGGGATGACAGGCGTGAGCCACCGCGCCTGGCCCGTGCTTTATATTAAACTAGTAAAATACCTTTGTTGATGAATAAAATTAAGAGATTTGTATTGTCACCATGCAACCAAAGATAACCAGTTCACATTAGGGTACCAATTCTTCCAAACTACTTTTTTTTTCTTTTTAAAATTATTTTATTTTACTTTAAGTTCTGGGATACATGTGCAGAATGTGCAGGTTTGTTACACAGGTATACATGTGCCATGGTGGTTCCCTGCACCTATCATCTAGCTTTTAAGCCCCGCATGCATTAGATATTTGTCCTAATGATCTCCCTCCCCCTGCCCTCCACGCCCCGACAGACCCTTGTATGTGATATTCCCCTCCCTGTGTCCATGGGTTCTCATTGTTCAACTCCCACTTATGAGTGAGAATACGCGGTGCCGAACTACTTTCTATACAAGAAAAAAAAATTTGATACAAAAAAGGGGATCATACTTCTTTTCTTTCTTTTCTTTTCTTTTTTGTTTTGAAACAGGGGCTCGCTCTGTCTCCCAGGTTGGAGTGCAGTGATGCAATCACAGCTCACTGCAGCCTCAATATCCCAGGCTCAAGCAATCCTCCCGCCTCAGCTTCCTGAGTAGTTGGGACTACAGGTGCATGCCACCATGCCCTGCCTGCTAATTTTTTTTTTTTTTGTATGTTTTGTAGATACGGGGTTTTGCCACGTTACCCATGCTGGTCTTGAACTCCTAGGCTCAAGTGATCTACCCACCTTGGCCTCCCAAAGTGCTGGGATTGCAGGCGTGAGATTACATTTCTATGTACTCTTTAATAATCTGTTTCTGTCTTTTAACATTATATTTGTATGCATTTTTCCACAACAAGAGATATAAACCTTCATCATCATTTTTAGTAGTTGAACAATAAAATTGTCTTTAAACGCGTTGTTCCAGTATCATATCTGTGTTCCAGTAAGTCAGGATAAAGATATAAAAACTTAAAGCTGGTCTGAAAAGTACAGATGTTAGGTGAAAGATCAAAAGACAAGATAGGGGAATGCTACTGACAGGATATAAACACGAGACAAGACAGAGAGAAGTTAAGGTTATAATGGCCACTGACAACCATGGAAGAGGTGTAACTCTGGTAGTAGATACAAAGAAAGAAGTTAGGAGAGTGAAGATATATTATTTTTATGACCAGGTTTGCAAGCATGCATTGATTAATTGGTTTCATTGAAAATTCCCATTAGATGTGAAAGAGTCAAATGGATATTAGGACACCTTTGAGAAAACTTGACATTGGTTAAATACAGTTGGTCATTTAAACCTGTAAGGTAAAATCTTTGGCACCTTTTGTTTTCTTCTCAAAATGGTTGTTTTTCTAGTCTAGAAATTGCATCAAGAATGTCCTGGTATTCAGACTAATGCATAGAAGAGCCTAGATCAAGGATGGTTAGCTACAATTGAAAATATGAGAAGAAGGAATGACTGCATTATTTGCCAATTGTAAGCAAATTTATAACTTATTTTGAATTCATGTTTGAATGTGTCAGGCACAAATGAACCAGGTGACAGAGACATGCCTTGACAGGGAGCAAGAAGGGAAGTACAGGGTACACTTGCATGACAATGCACATTTTCCTGGAACAGCACAAGCATGGCACTTAAACTGTACATAAAACACTTTTACAAGCAGATCTCTTTCCAAGGAAATGAAAAGACATGCTTAATCTGTAGGGAAATAAAACCTCCTGGGGTGAGGCCTCAGACAATTGGTTTTAAAGGTTCATTCTTTTTCAATTGTGGTGTTTTGTTTTAACGAGGCACATGAAACACTTCGATTTACCCCTTGGCCACTTTAAAACCTTGTTTTAATTCCCATCTGTCCTTAATAGGGTTCTTAGAAAAGAGAGATCTTCCATTTTCATGAAAGTCAGCCATGTAAAGGAGTTCAAGCCTCATGAAGAAGATAATTCCTGGATCACTAAGAAAGTACTTGCAGGATAGGTGGATGAAGTCTCCTGAGATCTACAATAATCAGGAGTCAAGGTCTTAAATTTAGAATGGACTTAGTTTGGTTGATATCTTCTTCAAAGCCTATGTTTGCAAATGGAAGCACACCTCTTCTCTCTTCTTAAACATTCAATACTGCCCCTCTTCACTTCACTCCTATCTCTTACTACATTGAGGAAATAAAAACAAAATCAGAGTAGAGTCACCACAGAGGCCTAACAACTTCCCTTCATCTATAGTCCAGCAAATGAATGGTCCTGGTTTCTAAATTTTGAATCTCCTCACTTGCATGCTAATCCCAGTCCTCTCTCACACCTGTAGTACTTTGGCTCCTGCAGTATTCTCCTTTTTGTCCTAATCAACTTCTCTCTCCGGAGAGGATCATTGCTATGTTTATGTAAGCCAGTGTCCTGTATTCTAAAGAGCATGCACTTTGGAAATAACTGGGTTTGAAATCCTGGCGCCCCACCCTTTAGTAGCTGCATTGAGTCCATTACTAACCCTTTTTGTGAGTCAATTTTATCTGTAAAATAAGAGGTTCTTATGAAAATTATGAATTAAATAAATTGGTACTTGTAAAAACACTTGGAACACATTCTGGTAATTGCTAAGCTATATAAGCATTAGCTAATTTTATTATTGGCATAGAAATATACCTCAGTATTTTCTATATTTAAAAAAAGATCATCTTTAGACACTAGGTCACTTTCCATCTACAGTCCCGTTTACTGATTCTCTTTGTAACAAACTCTTCAAAGCAGTCTCATATCACCACTCCCTCCCCTCTTGGTCTTCCAGTCAAGTGTAACTCCCCCACAAGACTCCACCACATCAGCGCTCAGGTCATCTCACCAGTGGCCTTCATATTGCCAAAGGGAGTCAGTAAAACTGTGCTTTTATTTTCTTACTAACAAGGATAGGGTAATTTCAGCCAATGTCTAGGTTACATTAATATCAGTACAAACAATATTTTCTAGGATTACACAAATCAAACTCACTTGAACAGTTAGAACCAAAGCCTGTTGGATTAACAGTTCTCACAAACTAGCACCACACCTCATCCCTCTTCTGTACAGTAGAGCTATGAAATCTCTAGCATAGGGCTGTCCTATATGGTCTGCCCACAATCTCTCTTCATTTCTTTCCACCTGCCTGCTGCTGTCTTGCAGTCTCACTGATCCTCCCAACCAGGACTCGCCTTCACTCTGCTTGCCTCTGTTGATGTTGCCTGTGCTAGACTTTGACACTTAGGGCAAATTTATCATCCAAATCAGGACCCGATTGAGAGTGAAAAAGGCTGCGTTAGAGCAACTGCCCTGGATGTGGAGCCCATCTGAAACGAGGATTCATGTGGATGTGATTCAGCAAGGGAGTGCTCTTTAGGTTAAACCGCACCATTGACTGTGACTCACTCCTGAAGGGCCTCTTTCTTTCTGAAAGCTGAGGCAATTCTGCATTTAAGTGTGTGTGTGTTGTGCAGAAAGGGCTGATGTGATGTCAGCTGTAAGCCATCAGCAGTCTACACACCAATCGAGATATGAGTACAACAGGCTGCAAAATAATCTGAGTGAGTCACTAACAGCACCTAATACAGAAGTACCATGAATAATTATGCCAGGACCATCTCAAGCAAACCAGGACATTTGGTCAGGCTTTTATCCCTTTTACTCACACCACCATCCATGCTGTGGCTCTCCTCTGCTTTAAGCCTTCCATGGTTCCTACGGTCATTGGGGATCACGGCCATACCCACCCAGGGTCACTGCATGGACTCCCTCAGGCTGCTGCTCCATGTCTCTGTGACTGACCACCACTCTCTGCACAGACTACTTTACAGCTGCAAGCTGCTTCTGCTACACAGCAGATGGTGAATGAAACTCAGAAATCTTTGCCTTCATGACTTGACTTTGGGTCTCTGCCTCTGAGTCACTCTTGCCTATGGCTTTCAGAACTCTTTACCATTAAAGTCCACCTGTAAATCTTTGGTGCTTTTTGTAGAATCCTTGCTGCCTCTCAAAAATGTCCTATTTTGGGTAATAAATTCTAACTTTGCCCCACTAGGAATCCTGGTTTTTAATATTCAGCACTCTTCAACAGGGTACATAGGAACTGCATAGAGGCCTTGGGAAAAGTGAGTTCAAATGCAGCCTGTTACTGTCCTCGGAATCACCGACCCTTACAATTCAGGCTGTTACCAAATCCAGATGGACTGATGAGACTCTTTCTTCCTTCACATCCTCTCAAAGATCTCATAGCACTCTCTGTAGTTGAGATTCATTTGAACCCTCTCCAAGGGTCAGCAGATATTCAAATGTATTCTGATCCTGAAGTGTGCACAAGTTATTTATGAAGAGACTCAAAGTCTTTTGCAAATAAATGCATAGAGCTGGAACTATATATCAGGATATTTTGCCTAAGTCCAAATATAAATTTTAATTCTGTTTTTACTCTGAACTAGACAGACTCTTAGATATAAAACGACATTGTAAAGTATGGAGATTTGTAACTTTCATTGTATTTGTGCCTGAACATGATGATCCTAAAGTTCACTTGAAGAAATGCCTCTCAGTAGAATAAAAGAGCATCTCTTGTTGTACTTAAATGGATGTCGGTTTCTTCCCACTTTCATATAAAAGCTCAGAGGGTTAATCTGGAATTCACTTCACATCACTGTGCACCAATATGCTAATACCCTGCATAATTACTTAGCCTCATTTGTACATGAATGGTCACATATAATAGATGTTCTGAGTAAGAGAGTTAAAGTCAATATCAGTTTGAACATCTGGGAACAGAGTTAAGTCCAGTAGATCTTATGACGTAATATTCTTATTTAGATACTTCTCAAGTCTTAGGCAATTATTTAATAGTGGAGTGATAAGAACAAAGAGCACTTGGACACAGATTTGCTTCCAGATGAGAGCACCATCCCCCATAAGACAATGGGTATATATTAGGTACATGCCCATGTATGCAAGACTCAAAATTTCTAAACATGTAGTTCCAATATATATTTTATATTTATAATGTATATTTTATTTAGAGAAATCAAATTATAATTCTCACTGAAGGCATGTCTGATACTGTCATCAAATTATAACCAGTATGTTGAAGATCAGTAAAAAGCTAGAAATTAGCAGATATGTTGAGTTATTGCCTCTAGTTAAATTATAAAGAATGTTAAGTACACTATAAAGTGTTACTTACATAGTTACTGGTAGCCTTTAACAAAATGAGCTTCATTGTTAAGATTTATTAACTATATTCAGCCTGGATGGTCATTCAGTTCCAACTTTAAAAGCTTTCAAGTTATCAAGTAGCAGTCTGGTTTTAATATAAGTAACAAAGTGATCATAAGAAAGACTGAATAGTTGGGTTTCAGGAAATTTGCCAATGTTGGGTTAATTTTTAATGGCCTTATCAGGGTCATAGGTCAAGTCTATAACTTGGAGGGTTAAGATAGAATTATTCCCTGAAGGGAAAGGGTATTCCCACTGTCAATCATCCCAAGTAGTGGTTAATCCTGGGGTAGATTGTCAGGCACAAACCTGAACTGAGATGGAGGACGGTCTTTCTCCCAGGGCCTGGAGCTAGGGGAGAATAAACTCCAAGTCTGGAAAGGCCTACAGTGATTCCTGGAGTGGAATGGCATTCTCCAGTAACGTAGGGCCAGTATGGAAGTGAGTAGGGGCAGCGGGTTTCTGCTGTTTGCCAGCAGCAGGATAGAGTGAGGTTGCCATTAGTAGTCACAGCAGAGCAGTGCAGGGCCTTGCTTCCAGAAGCAGCCAACATCTGTGCAACAGTTAAGAGTAGACAAACTGACCTTTGAACAGGTTCATGAACAGCAACCACACCTGAGATAGGTATGGTGGAAGTAGTAGAAGCATTAGCACAAACAGCTTTGCCCAGCAAAGCTCCTGCTTCACAAGTATCTTTGGCAACAGGGGTGGACGACTGGTGGTAAGAAAACTGCCAAGTAAAAAAATTTGAGGCTCTTGCTTTGGAGTCACATGGTGCAGAACTGTCTGGAAGAAAACTCTCAGAAACATGTGGGAAACCTTTTATGTGGAAGTAATTCCTGGGAAGGAAGTACATGGCCTGGGTCTTATGCCATTATTATTTGACTGAATAAAGAAGTATAACGTTATTTGTTGTTATCGGTTGGTGAGGACAAGGAAAGGTAGGACACATAGAAAAATGAGGTATTTCTACTTGGGAGCTTGTTGTTTAGTGTGTCTATAAGTCCTAATTAACACTTTGAAGGATATTTCTTAAAAATTGGAAAGGTAAGCAATTCATTTTTAAGAGTAAATTTATACTCAATTTTAGGAGAAGGAAAACTTGAGAAAATGATGCTAAGTTTATAGACAATCAATTGAACCAAAATTAAAACTTACAAAAAAATAAAAGTGATTATAAGATTGACTTTTATTGTCAAGATTAACCAGTTATATTTATCAGGCACTGCTTAATTGAAAAAGTTTCTGTATCTTTTATTTCAAACATGGTTTTCTTATTTTAGAGATGAAATAAAATTTTCCCTTGTTCTGTCACTGTGCATCAAACCATGAGCTTTCAAATACTTCTTGTTTTTGTTGAAGAATAATTTCTAGTTGTTAAAAACTATTGTACTTTATAATGTTTGCTCATAATTATTTTATTTCATTTTATAATTACCCTGTGATCATTTCATTGTTATTATAAGTATTCTTAGAACAATTATATTTTTAAATATAAAAAGGGTCTAATAAATTAAGATTTCTCCAAGACTTTTAAAGTACTGAAACTTAGAGGCAGAATATTAGTATTGTAAATCATTGCTTTGTTTTACAAAATATTTCAGAATGTTATTTTTTAGAAATAGAGTCTTTCCCTAATATACTAAAAGCAGATTAAAATGGCCAAAACTCATTACATGTTTTGGGGTACATCTTGTTTACATAGTGTGGGGATAGTTGTACTTGCATAATTCTTTCCATTTGAAAATATCTTTTAAATGGCAGGGCTTTATTTAACTGCAAATGTTTAGAGAAAAAGCATACATGTGCCATATGAGGTTTGTCTCTCTGATTGTGTATGAAAGCAAAAGTAATTTTTGATCAAATCTTAGTAAAGTTTAACTGTTAAATTTGCATAGAATTAAAAATAGATATTTTTCCTTCTTTTCTGTTTTTTTGTTTTTTGCTTCATGGAATTACCTCCAATAGATTCCATTTAAGCTGAAGCTCTGCATACAAAGCAAAATGGAGAATTGGAGCAGAAGAGAGTACTTCAAACTATAAATTTTCTTCAAAATAGTCTCAAAGTTGTAGTCAAAATGATTTTTTTTATTACTGTACTTTAAGTTCTGGGATACATTTGAAGAACGTTCAGGTTTGTTACATGGGTATACATGTGCCATGGGGGGTTGCTGCACCAACCCATCATCTACATTAGGTATTTCTCCTAATGCTACCCCTCCCTTTGTCTTCCACCCCACAACAGGCCCTGGTGTGTAATGTTCCCCTCCCTGTGGCCATGTGTTCTCATTGTTCAACTCTCACTTATGAGTGAGAACATGATGTTTGTTTTTCTGTTCCTGTGTTAGTTTGCTGAGAATGATGGTTTCCAGCTTCATCCACGTCCCTGCAAAGAACATGCATTCATTTTTTTTTATGACTACATAGTATTACATGGTGTATATGTGCCATTTTCTCTATCCAGACTATCACTGATGGGCATTTGGGTTGGTTCCAAGTGTTTGCTATTGTGAACAGTGCTGCAATAAACATACATGTACATATGTCTTTATAGTAGAATGATTTATAATCCTTTAGGTATACACCCAGTAATGAGATTGATGGATCAAATGGTATTTCTAGTTCTGGATCCTTTAGGAATCACCACACTGTCTTCCACAATGGTTGAACTAATTTACACTCCCTCCAACAGTGTAAATGCGTTCCTAGTTCTCCACATCCTCTCCAGCACCTGTTGTTTCCTGACTTTTTAATGATTGCCATTCTAACTGGCATGAGATGGTATCTCATTGTGGTTTTGATTTGCATTTCTCTCATGACCAGTGATGATGAGCTTTTTTACATATGTTTGTTGGCCACTTAAATGACTTCTTTTGAGAAGTGTCTGTTCATATCCTTCACCTGCTTTTTGATGGGGTTGTTATTTTTAGGAAATTTGTTTAAGTTCCTTGTAGACTCTGGATATTAGCCAGATGGATAGATTGCAAAAAGTTTCTCCCATTCTGTAGGCTGCCTTTTCACTCTGATGATAGTTTCTTTTGCTGTGCAGAAGCTCTTTATGTTAATTAGATCCCATTTGTTGATTTTGGCTTTTGTTGCCATTGCTTTTGGTGTTTTAGTCATGAAGTCTTTGTCCATGTCTATGTCCTGAATGGTATTTCTAGGTTTTCTTCTAGGGTTTTTATGGTTTTAGGTATAACATTTAAGTCTTTAATCCATCTTGAGTTAATTTTTGTATAAGGTGTAAGGAAGGGGTCCAGTTTCAGTTTTTTGCCTATGGCTAGCCAGTTTTCCCAACACCATTTATTAAGTAGGAAATTCTTTCCCCAGCTTGTTTTTGTCAGGTTTGTCAAAGATCAGATGGTTTTAGGTGTGTGGTCTTATTTCAGAGGCCTCTGTTCTGTTCCATTGCCCAGGAGATTCCCTTGGGTACCTACACCACCAGGGCCCTGGGTTTCAAAATAATTTTTTAAGTTGTTTTGATTTTATAGGCATATTTTGTTATGTCATTCAGAATACTTACTGAGTACTAGCAATGTACTAAGCCTTATTGTAGGTTTGGGAATACACTAATGGAGAAAACAGACAAAATATCAAAATACCTAAATATATAATATTCTGAAAATATCATTTCTGTGAAGGAAAAAAATTGAGTGAGAGAAGACAAAGAACAATGAAAGAGGAGCTATGTTATTTGCTCTAGAGCAATCAGGTAGGGTCTTCTCCAATGGAGTGATATTTGAAAAGGACAGAAGTGATGTTTTTAAAAAAGGTGTTTGAGGCACAGGTATAAAACCCTAAGATAAACAATAACTTGACAAAAAAAATAGTAAGAAGAGCAGTGCAAACAGTATAAAAATGTGGAATAAGTGACAGACAGTGACAAATGAAGTAAGGGGCTCCAGGGTACCCAGAATATGAAACTTGCAGAGAACTGAGAACATAATGTTTAGCCACTGAAGATATCTGAGAAGGGATAAGAAATTAACTGAATCATGTTTGTTTTCTCTGCATCCACTGGAATTGAATTAAAAATGTACATAAAGCAAACCAAGAGAATCTTAAATGTACAGACCACATGTCTTACACATGTATACATCACATAACCACAATTCAGGATTATAATTTTAAAAGATCAATCTAGGGAAATGTAGAGAATTAAAGAATTTTTTAAAAGTATGGAAACTACTTAGGAATAAATGGCTATAATTTGAGATAGTGTAGACTTGAACGAGGATAGTATAGCCATTGAAGTGGTGAGAATGTAATTTGGAAATCAGAATTTATATTTCATGGTGGAGCCAATGGGATTTTTTTTTCTGCATTGAATGCATGGTATGAGGATATAAAAAGCTTAAATGACTCCAAAGTTTTGATTCTTAGCAATGGTAGTAATTAGAAGAGACAGGAGGAATTTATTTGAGGATTAAAGTTGTCAAAATTTCTGTTTTGGCCATGTTGAATTTAAGATGGCCATTAGAATCCCTAAGGGGAGATTGGATGAAACTTTCTATAAAAAGTGTGAGTAGATAGAGAAAAGTAGAGGACAAGAAGAGGAAGTAGAGCCAACAAAAGCCTACAGAAGAAAAGCCACGAAGTAGCAGGGAAAATCAGAAACTTGAAGGTTTTGAGAAACCCCATACATGCACATGCAATTCTCTGTGAGTGAAGGGAGCAGTGATAGAGGCTAGACTCCCTCCTTCCTACTGCCAAATTTATGTGTTGAAATCCTAACCCCTAGTACCTCACTATGTGATTGTATTTGGAGATACGGTGTTTAAAGAGGTAATTTAGTTAAAATAAGATTGTTAGAGAGGGCTCTAATTCAATATCACTACCATCTTTATAAGAAGAGGAAATTAGTTCCAGAAGGAGTTGGACTGCACATCTAGTACCCCAATTATCTGGCTTCTTTCAGCTTCTCCCTGGGAGTATCACTGCATACCTAGCTGACCAACTTTTCTGCCTGCTACCCAAGGGACTGGCTTATAACTTGACGATCCCTGAGAGCCACTGGGATCTGGCACCTGCTAGGACCCTGGGAGCTGCAGAGAGAAAAAAAAAAAAACAACACAGTTTGAAAGAGTACACAGAATGAACAAGAGTACAAGCATTGCTATAGCTCTTCTCCCCAGCTCAAAGAGGAGTAAGTAGGTGATAAACTCCAGCTTCCAGCTTCTCTCTGAGGAGAGAAGGGATTGGACCAGTCATCTAATGCCCCAATTTTTTTAGTTGCTACTAGATGGACTGGCTTCTGCCTTCCTGTCTTGGGACACTGGTGGGATTTGGCACATTCCAGGCTCCTGGGTTTGAGACAGAGGTTTGAATGAGCATGGACATTTGAGAAGCATCCAAAATCTCTGGTTATGCTTATTGGTTAGTGTCTTATTTCATATGAGTTCAGTCTGTGAAGACTTGAAAAGATAGCTGTTTCTTCTAATGCACACACATCAACACAGAGAATTAAAACAATTTTGAAGAGGGAAATATGTTTTAAATAAAAGAACATGATAAATAAAAAACTTACTCCAATGAAAATGAAGATATGTGGCTTAGAATTCACAGAGAATTCAAAATAAAAGCCATAAAGTTACCCCCAAGCTCAGGAGAGTAATATATGAGAAAAGGTAGAATTTCAACAAAGAGACAGAAAATATTTTAAAGTACTAAAAAGAAATCATAGAGATGAAGAATATAATAAGTGAAATAAAAATTCAATAGAGGGGTTCAACAACAGGCTAGATCAAGCAGGTAAGTCATTTGAGAAGAAATGTCTTGAATATAGCTCTTTGGAAAGCATCTGGAGAAGTAAAAAGGAAACAAGAAAATGAATGAAAAACATTGTCATGGGACACAATCAAGCAAATAAACATATATTATGCAAGTTCTAAAAGGAGAAAAGAGAGAAAAAAATGACAGAAAGCTTATTGAAGTGAATAATGGTAGAAAATTCCCCAAATCGTTAGAAGTAAACAGACATCCAGATCCAGGAAGCCAAAAGGGCATGAAATAAGATAAATAAATCCTAAGAGACCCATAGCAAGACGCATTATAATTAAACTGACAAAAGTTAAAGATAAAGAGAGAATTTTGAAAGCAGCAAGAGAAAAGCAACTTGCTACGTATGAGGGAAACTTCCTAATACTATTAGCAGATTTTTCAGCAGAAATTTTTCAGGCTAGAGAGAGTGAGATGATATATTCAAAGTGATGAACATAAACAAACAAAACAAACAAGAATACTATATCAGGCAAGATTCCTTCTAAAATGAAGGAAAGAAAAATATTTTCTTAGATAAACAAAGTCTGAGATAGTTAATCACTACTCTATGTGCCTTTCAAGAAATGCTAAAGGGAGTTCTTCAAGTTGAAATAAAAATACACTAAACAGCAATATGATATCATAAAAATATATAAAAGCCATTGCTAAAAATAAATATATGTACAAATATAGAATACTGTGTTATTGTAAAGGTGGCAGGTAAATCACTATTAATTATAGTGTATAAGTTAAAAAATATTAACAAAACTATAACTAAAATTATGTTAATAGATATGTAATGCAAATAGATATAAATTGTGACATCAATAACATACGATGTTGAAGAGACAAGAGGTAACAATGTAGAGTTTTTTATGAAAGTGAAGGTGTTAGCAGCTTAAAATAATTGTTATAGCAATAAGATATTTTATAAAGCCCCATGGAAAAAGTATAGAGAGAAATTATACAAAAGGAAAAGACAAATGAATCTGAGACTATCAGCACACACACACACACACACACACACACACACAAAACTACAATGGAAGACAGCAAGAAACAAAAACAGGAACAAAGGACTACATGACAGACAGAAAAAAAGTTAGCAAAATTACAACAGTAAATTATTCCCTATTAATAATAACTTTAAATGTAAATAGATTAAACTCTCCAATGAGGAGACATAGAGTGGCTGTGTAGATTTTTAAAAAATAAGATCTAACTATATGCTGTCTATAAGAAATTCACTTTAGACTTAAAAAGCTACACAAAGTCAAAAAGTGAAGAGATGGAAAGATAATTCATGCAAATGATAACCAAAAAAAAAGCAGGTACACATATTTATATCAGACAAAATAGATTATAAGTCAAAAACTGCTTCTTAGAGACAATGAAAGTCATTATATAATGATAGAACTGTGAATTCAATAGAAAGATATAACAAGCTTAAATATGTATGTACCCAACATCAGAACACCTAAACATATAAAGCAAGTATTTACAGATCTGTAGGAAGAAATTGACTGCAATACTATGAGTAGGATACTTCAGTATCCACTTTCAAGAAAATATCTACACAGAAAATCGATAATGAAAAAGAATACTTGAAAAACACTATAAGCCAAATGGACCCAGCAGACATACACCAAACTTTCAAACCAACAGCAGAAAAATGTGCATTCTCCTCAGGTGCACACAAAGGATTCTCTAAGCTAGGTCACATTAGATTAAAAAACAAGTCATAGCAAATTTAAGATCGAAAGCATACGAAGTATCTTTTCTGACCAGAATGGAATGAAACTAGAAATCATTAACAATAAGAGAATAAGAACATTTACAAAAACATGGAAACTAACCAATATACTCTTGAGTAATCATTGGGTCAAATAGAAAATCAAAGATGAATTTTAAATATATCTAAAGACAAACAAAAATAAAAACAACACACCCAATTTATGGGATGGAGCAAAAGCCATACTCACAGGATAGTTTATTGTGATAAATGCTTACACTAAGAAAGACAGTTCTCAAATAAACACCCTAACTTTACATCTCAATGAACTAGCAAAAGAACAAAGTAAAGCCCAAAGTTAGTGGAAGGAAGGAAATAGTAAAAAATAAAGCAGAAATAAATCAAAGAGAATGGAAAATTAATGGGAAACACCCCAATACTACAAGTTGGTGTTTAGAAAAGTAAACAGAATCAACAAATGCTTAGCTAGAATGAGAAAAAAAAAAGAGAGGAATCTCAAATAAATAAAAGAAGAATAAAAGAAGAGACATTGTAATGGATGCCACAGAATAAAAAGGATCACAAGGGATTATTATAAAAAAAATTATATGCCAACAAATTGGATAACTCAGAAGAAAGGCATAAATTCCTACAGATGTACAACCTACTGAGACTGAATCTGAAAGAAATAGAAAGCCTGAACAAACCAGTAACAAATAAAAAGATTGAGTCAGTAATCAAAAACCTACCAAGGCAAAGAAGTCCAGGACCAAATGGTTTCATAGGTGAATTCTACCCAACATTCAAAGAATACTAACGCTTCTTAATACTTCAAAAAAAGTGGGGGAAATACTTCCAAACTCATTTTATGAGGCCAGCAACACCCTGATACCAAAGCTAAAAAAAAGGTACCACAAGGAAACTACAGACCAATGTCCATCTAATGAAGATAGATGCAAAAATCCATCATAAAATACTAGCAAACCAAATTCAGCAGCACATTAAAGGATTATACACCATGACCCAGTGGAATTTATCCCTAGGATGCATAGATATTTTGACATAATCAATCAATGTGAGTCACTATATTAATGGATCACATGATCATCCCAATATATTCAGAAAAATCATTTGACAAAATTCCGCAATTGTTCATGGGAAAAAAAAAAAAACCCTCAATAAAATAGACAAAGAATAAACTCACTGCAACACACAATAAAGGCCATTTATGAGAAGCCCACAGCTAACATCATAATCAGTGAGGAAAAAGTTTTTCCTCTGAGATCTAGTACAAGATAATGTGCCCACTCTCACTATTTCTATTCAAAATAGCATTGGAAATTCTCGGTAGAACAATGAGGCAAGAAAAAGAAATAAATGTCATTCAAATTGAAAAGGAAGAAGTAAAATTGTCTCTGCTTGCAGATGATGTAGTCATATGTGTACAAAACTTTAAAAGCTCAAAAGAAACAACAAAAAAATTGAAACTAATAAATTAATTCAGTGGTATACAACATTAATCTACAGAAATGCTTCATTGATATACACTAACAATAAACTGTCCAAAAAGTAAATTAAGAAAGCAATCCCGTTAACAACAGTAACAAAAGAATAAAATACTTAGGAATACTTGAATCAAAGAAGTGGAAGGCTTGTACACTAAAAATCATAAAACATTAGTGAAGGAAATTAAAAATGGATAAATGAAGAGACATTCTGTGCTGATAGATTGGAAGAATTAATATTGTTAAAATGTTTATATTACCCAAAGTGATCTACAACTTTAATGAAACATCTATCAAAATCTCAATGTCATTCTTTACAGAAATAGAAAACATAATCCTAAAATTCATGTGGAACCACAAAGAACCCGAAGAGCCAAAGCAATCTCAACCGAGAATAACAAAGCTGGAAGCATCACATTTTCTGATTTCAAAATATATTACAAAACTACAGTTATAAAAACAGTATGATACTATCATAAAAACAGACATATAAACCAATGAAAAAGAATAGAGAGCCCAGAAATAAATCTACACATTTCCAGACACCCGATCTTTGACACAGGTGCCAAGAACACACAAAGGGAAAAAGACAGTTTGTTTAATAACAAGTGTCCAGAAAATTGGATATACACATGCAGAATAGTGAAATTGCATTCTTATATCACATCTTATACAAAAATCAAATTCAGATGGATTAAAGACTTCATCATAGGAGATGAAATTCTAAAATCATAGAAGAAAACAGGAAAAAAGCTTCTCAACATTTGTCTTGAAATAATATTTTGGATGTGACACCAAAAGCACAGGCAACAAAAGCAAAAAACAGACAAGTGTATTCCATCACATTTAAATGCTTCTGCACAGCAAAGGAAACATTCCATAGAATGTTCTATGGAATGGAACAAAATATTTGCAACTATACATTTGATAAGGGGATAATATCCAAAATATGTAAGGAACTTGTGCAACCTCATAACATACACACATACAAAATAACTGATTTAAAGAATGAGCAGACCACGTGAATAGACATTTCTCCAAAGAGGACATGAAAGTAGTCAGAAGGTATATGAAAACGTGTTCCACATTATTAATCAGGGAAATATAAATCAAAGCCACAGTGAGATATCACTTCATACCTGAATTGATACCAGCCACTCCTTAGAATGGCTATTATCAAAAAGACAAAAGATATAAAGTGATGATGAGGATGTGGAGAAAAGAAAACTCTTGTAAACTGTTGATGGTAATGTAAATTGATGCAGCCATTATGGAAAACAGTATGGAGGTTCCTCAAAAAATTAAAATTAAATTATCATATGATCCAGTAATCCCACTTCTGAATATGTATCCAAAGAAAATGAAATGTGATTCTTGACAAGATATTCGCACTTCCATGTTCATTGCAGGGTTATTCACAATAGCCAAGATATGGAACAGCCTAAATGTTCATCAATGGATAAATGAATAAAGAAAACATGACATCTACATACAGTTGACTCCTAAACAATGTGAGATTTGACTGCTAAACCCTGTGCAGTCAAAAATTTGTATATAACTTTTGACTCCCCCAAAGCCTACCTACTAATAAATCGGCTACTGTAAACAGTCCATTAGCACATATTTCACATATATATTATCTACTATATTTTTACAACAAAGTAAGCTAGAGAAAAAAAAATGTTATGAAGAAAATCATAAGGAAGATAAAGTGTATTTACTATTCATTAAGTGGAAGTGGATGATCATAAAGATGTCCCTCGTCATCGTCTTCATGTTCAGTAGGCTGAGCAAAGGGGAAAGATGAGGGGTTGTTCTTACTGTCTCAGGGGTGGCAGAGATGGAAGAGGGAGAGGAGGTGAGTTCTTACTGTCTCAGGGGTGGCAGAGATGGAAGAGGTAGAGGTGGTGAAAGGAGAGGCAGGAGATGCAGGCACGCATGCCAAAACTTTACTGAAGTATGTTATAATTTTTGTCCAACTCTTTTGCTTTTTCATTTATCTAGAAATGTTTCCACACAGTACCAATCCTTCTTTCACTGTTTGTTTAATTTCAGTGCCTGTATTATAGAAGAGTCCATGTCAGCTTGCAGTGAGCTGAGATCGCACCACTGCACTCCAGCCTGGGCAACAGAGCAAGACACCGTCTCAATAAAAGACATCAAAAGCAGTCTTAGCTAATTGGAATCCTTCTGCCAGACTGTATAATGTCAATTTGTTTTCTGGTACTTCTAAATCTTCCTCATGAGAGGGTGCTGAATCAGAAGCACTCATCTCCATCAAGTTGTCTTCTATTAATTCCTCTGGTGAGCTGTCTATTAGTTCTTAAATTTTTCCAAGATTCATATCTTAAAATCCTAAACACTCTCCCCCACATTTTTACCATGTTCACAATCTCTTTTATGATTTTATGATTTCCTTGATTGATTCTGTATGTGTATAATGTTACCCAGTCTACAAATTGCACTTTGTACATATGTGGACTGGAATGTCTTACGGTAGCTGTGAGCCCCACCAGCAAGGCTCAGGGAACAGGAATTGAAAGCTACAAACAGAATATTTGAGCTGTGGGAACCAGGGTCTTTATCGCCCAGGCTGGAGTGCTAGAATGCAGTAGTATGATCACAACTCACTACAGCCTTGACCTCCCAGGCTCAAACAGTCCTCCCACCTCCTCCTCCTGAGTAGCTGGAACTACAGGTGTGCACCCCATGCCTAGTTTATTTTATTTTATTTTATTTTGTAGAGACAAGGTCTCTCTATGTTGCCCAAGCTGGTCTTAAACTCCTGGGCTCAAGCAATCCTCCTGCCTCAGACTCCCAAAGTGCTGGGATTACAGGCATGAGTCACCACGTCTGGACTGTGGGAACCTTTGAGTTCACATAAAGTGGCCATCTTGGGTAGCATTTAAGCATGAGGACTTTGGAACTGAAAATACATATGTTTCTATCTCTTTTCCACTACTTAGCCTTACAATGAACTAGGACCTCTGTGACCTTCAATGCTCAAAGTCCTCCTATTTAAAATGGGGATTCTAATAATTGGAAGAATCAAATGAGATTCATGACTTAGTACAGAGGCTGCCAGACAGTAAGTGTCCAGTACATGCTAGCTGTTACCGCTCGGTGTTCAAACATGTTGTTGGCCATTCAGTGAATGATGATAGTAGATCTTCATTCCGCAGTCGAGTAAACTGAAACAGCCTGAGGTAATTCCCTGGGTGCCTGTTCCAGTTTTGCTGCTAATATCTAAGCCCATGCTCTTTCCTTTAAACCTCACAGGAAAGCAAATTGGAGGTGTGACTCCCTCTCTGAGACAGCTTTTAAAACAAAATCATTACCATTGCCATCTCTGAAGTTTTGCCTCTTACATACCTGCCTTATTTAGCAAAACTGTTACTTCCTAAATGCTTTTGAACAAACATGATGTCTGTAACAGATGCAGAAATAATGTGCTTTATGTTGCAAGTCTACTCCTGTAAAACAAATTACCTCAGATCAACAATTATTTTTAAGAATTTCTCAATACTTCACTAGGTCTAAATTGGGAATCATTTTCTTTCCAGGTATTGCATTGCTACCACAGTACTTTGTTGTGCTGGTGGTTTTCAGCAAGTAAAATGCTTACAAACTGTAATCTCTTAGTGAGGACCATGTACACCATGCACAGTGAAAGAAGCATGTGTTCTTAACAGGAATCAAGATTGAGGTTTTCAAGGATTAGATTTCTATGGCACTAGGTCAAGATGATGGACAGGATTGAGAAGGGCTGGGTGTTGACTGGCAATCAGTATCATGACTTCTAAGAACAAAAATCGGGAATAAAGTTTGGCTGCATGCAGACTGGAAGACTTAGGCAAGATTCATTGCCTGAAAATGTGGAGAATTACATGAGTAAAAATCACCATCTTGGTATACATCTAAGGTTTGATAGTCATGAAGCTACTTATTTTACTCTATATATTTACAAATATCCAAATCTTCATTTTTGGACCAGAAATCTGATTTCGCTCAATATATCCAATATGAACTATCTGCTTCAAAGTCTTATTTTATTTTCGAATCCATCCTTACATAAAGTATACGCTCTTCTTTGGTGGAAATGATCTCTTCAATCTCAAATATCCTTAAATTCCATTCCTTGTTCCATCAACCATCAGAGGTCCATCTTGATATTCCTTCTCTGTATCTTTCCTAACTCCCTGTTACCTCTCAGCCTCTAGCAACTGTAACTCTGTGCTGTTCTTTATATTTTCTCCCATAATCATATATATATATATATATATATATTTTTTTTTTTTTTTTTTTTTAGACGGAGTCTCGCTCTGTCGCCAGGCTGGAGTGCAGCGGTGCGATCTCAGCTCACTACAATCCCCATCTCCTGGGTTCAAGCGATTCTCCTGCTTCAGCCTCCTGAGTAGGTGGGATTACTTACAGGTGTGCAACACTACATCCAGCTAATTTTTTTTTTTTTTTTTTTTAATTAGAGACGGAGTTTCACCATGTTGGCCAGGATGGTCTGGATCTCCTTACCTCGTGATCTGCCTGCCTCTGTCCCGCAAAGTGCTGGGATTACAGGTGTGAGCCGATGCGCCCAGCCCATAATCTTTTTCATTTTAAAAAACATAATTTATGTTAGTCTACTTAAAAGGTGAGTACCAGTAAACTGTTTTCATTAATATGATTATAATGTTTTTTTCCCTGAAACATAAAGCAGTACACTAGCATTATATTTCCCTGCTGTATAGGTCAGTATATTGAGCCTATGCAATGCTTCTCTTTTACAGTTCAAATAATAATTATTTTTTGCTTTAAGTTTAAATTAATATTCCTCTTTATAATTTATCAATGGACTCTATTATAATGTTGGGTTCTTCCAAGTTCTAACTCATTCTATCACATTTGAAATCTTCCTTTATCAAATAAATCTTCCTCCCAGGGTTTTCTTGAAAGTTTATGGTGAGCGTTAATGGAAAACATACATACAGAGTAATTAGCACCAGATCTGTCACTACTGGTTAGCAATAAATTTTATTATAGCATTATTGTTTCAAAACGTTCTCAGCTGGATGGAAGACTCCATTAAGGTCAGCCCCATTTTTTATTTTTACTATTATATCTTTGTCACCTGGCACAGCACTAAACTGAAGCCATTCAAAATAGTTGAATGCATGTTCAAAAATAACAGATTCGTATTTTGTAAGGCTCTTTAAGAATTAAGAGCCGGGCGCGGTGGCTCACGCCTGTAATCCCAGCACTTTGGGAGGCCGAGGCGGGCGGATCTCAAGGTCAGGAGATCGAGACCATGGTGAAACCCCGTCTCTACTAAAAATACAAAAAATTAGCCGGGCGAGGCGGCGGGCGCCTGTAGTCCCAGCTACTCAGGAGGCTGAGGCAGGAGAATGGCGTGAACCCGGGAGGCGGAGCTTGCAGTGAGCTGAGATCGCGCCACTGCACTGCAGCCCGGACAACAGAGCGAGACTCCGTCTCAAAAAAAAAAAAAAAAAAAAAAAAAAAAAAAAAAAAAGAATTAAGAAATCAAGTTGCTTAGTTTATTTTAACTAATTTTTAACATTCCACATAGTCAACAGTCATTTGACACAGTAAAAGAAAAATAAGTAAATACATTCTAGTTTGTGGTTTTTAAATTTATCTATATATTTGATAATTATTTGGGAAAATACGTTTCAATATGCTCTAAAAGTTTTAATGTTTTTGCTCAAACTGACTTTTCTACATGCGTGATCAAAGGATGTGGTTTTCCTCATATGTTCATAGTAGGTTTCTTTTAAATTTTATTTATTTATTTATTTATCAACAAATCAAAATTGTATGTATCTATCATTGTACAATATATTTTTTTAAAACAAATTTTATTGTGTATTCTTAATGAATAAAACATGATTGTATGAGATATACATACTGCACAGTAACATTGTTACAATAGTGAATCAAATTAATATAATCTCACATAGTGACCCCTCCACTTCTCTAAGCAAGAGCAACTATAATCCACTCATTCAGCAAAAGTCTTGAAAATGATACACTATTTTAGTAACTGTCATAGTAGATATTAGTATAAACCACATTGTCTTCTGCTTCTCTGTCCTGTTGAATTAATTTTAAATAATTTATACTAGTTACATGCTGGCAATTTTATGACCACAGTGCATGAACAAAATAGTAATTCAAGATTTTTCTCTTAGACCTGTTCTAGTATGGATGTCCCCTCCAAAACTCATTTTGAACTTTAATTGCCGTTGTGTCAGTATTAAAAAGTGGGATGTTTAAGACATGATTAAGCATGAAGAGCCTGTCCTCATTAAGGGATTAATGCTATTATCTTAAGAATGAGTTAGTGATTGTGGAGGTGGGCTCCTGATAAGAGCATAAGTTCAGCCTGATTTCCTCCGTCTGTTTCCCACTTGCACCATGTGATGCCTTTCATCACAGTATGATACAGCAAGAAGGCCCTCACCAGATGCAGCCCATTGATCTTAGACTTCCCAGCCTCCAGATCAATAAGCCAAATAAACTTCTATTCTTTCTTAATTACCCCGTCTATGATATTTTGTTATACCAGTAGAAGATGGACTAAAATAAGGACCACAGATAGACGGCATGTAAGTAAAAGCCTATCACTTTCTGCTTTGTAAAAACAAATGCTGATTCTGAATTCTTTCATAATTTATCAGAGTAGTTTCAAAAGTATTAGCTTTTACAATGCTTAAATATCAATTTGTAAGAAAGTAAAAATATGAAGAGTCATGTATTTCATGATATTCACCATGTATTGTAACTTTTAATTTTGAGATAATTGTGGCTTCTCATGCAATTGTAAGAAATAATGCAGAGAGCTCACTGGTGAGCACTTTGCCCCATTTCTCCCAGCAGAACATCTTGCATATCTATAGCACAGTCAGTCAGGAAATTGACACTGATACAATTCACTGACTTTATTCTGATTTCACAAGTTATAAGTATGTGTGTGTATGTGTTCAGTTTAATGCAATTTTATCACAAGTGCAGATATATGTGGCCATCATCAATGTGAAGCTACAGAACAGTGCTATCACACTCACCATTATTTTTTAATTTTCGATTTGTTAGAATAAATGTACATTTCAACCACAGTTTGTTTAATTATGGTTTCATGTTCTAAACTCAGGTACAGTTAAGTAAAATATAGTTATTGTTTCAGTTTCAACTCAAGTAAACTTAAACTCTAATTACATAAATAAGAAAAATACTAAATATAGCTAATCACTAGTCTTTAACACTATACTTTTTTTAAGGTACATATTTATGACCTAAAATTTAAAAGAAAAATTTCCTAAATACGTCAGGAAGTAGCTCTTGGTTTCCCTAAGACGTTGGTGGAATACCTCTTGCAACCACGATTTGTTGGTAGCTATGAAAACTCCAGTGGGCTTTGGGCAAAAAGTCATACAATTATATTTCCAGCTTTTGATCATCTCTTTAATGAGAGACCTGAATAGCCATGTCTTAATCTGAAATGTATTCCATTGCCTTACTCTTTCTGATCACCTTTACCACATTGTGTAGCCATCCCACAGTCCTCAGACTCCCCACTCTCACCTCAAAGCAAGCAGAAATGAAAAATAAATGAAATGAAGAAACACGACGATGCTGCTGGTCTGTGTGAAAACACCATTATTATCTTTTTTTAATCAGATGGAGTAATTTTCTTGCTCTCCACCTGACTAATTTTCTTCAATCTTCCCCCGCCCATCAGCTGTCTAACTGCTAAATGTTTACAGATTGATTTGCATAAAATGGTCCCAGAGCAATGATCACTCACAGGATCAAATTCCTCTGCTCTTTGATATAAGCATTTTTTTTTTCTAATGATACACCTGCTTTTTAAACAAAGACTTCACCTGAAAATAAAACTCGAATCTCAGAATCCAGCCTACATAGGCCATAGCTTTTAAAATTAACTTCTAAACCATGATTTTACACTGATAAAAATATCTTCAAATTCCAAAATATTTATGTCTTTTAGATCATGTCTATACAACAGGAAAATTTATATTGAGCTGATTAGTTCAAAGAACACAGTTGTTGCTTGCTGTCAAAGTAGAGTCACCAGGTCACCAGAGTTTGCTGTCTACAGCCCTGACTCCTGTGCCCCAAAGAATGAAGTAATAAGTGACACTAGGAGTAATAGAGAACAGCAATAATGAAAGGCCCAGGGTCTAACAAGACTGGCCTTTTCTACCACTGATTGTTTATGTGACTTTGTCAAAGACAAAGACAGTTTACAGTGTTAGATTTCAATTCCGCCAAATGATTATTACCCTGATAACTTAATTGTCAGTTGGTTTTAACCCTAAGTTATAGCCAACAGAGGGTTATGGAAGACTCTAATGCAAATGAGTATACCTCCCATATTTGCGTTACCTCCCGCAGTAACACAAGCAATGGGTGTTTTTCCTGGTGAGAGAGAGATAATTGGGGGTTGGAAGAGATTCCCAAGCCAGCTCCAGCTCCAAACAGCAGTGTTCAACAAAATTACGGAAGACCATTTTTTTAGCCTGGCCATTGTACACTCGGCCCCAGTAAACTAGGTCAAACTAAAATGAAGTCACTCATGCTACATGCCAGAAAATAAAACTAAGGAAGCACATAGATCCCCCAACAGACCAATTTTTTCTGAAAACAGAACATTTCAGTCTACTTGAAATGTGTGGTAAGCAAGCTGCCTCTGTTTTAACCCTTACAAAAAAAAAAAAAAAGTAAACTAAGTAACCTGAGGTTAACCAATCAGTTTTTTTTCTATTGTTCTGTTTTCTTGTTCCTTCCTTACAAAACCCACCATTCTGCCATTGTCCATTGGGATTCCTCATTGTATTTTGCAGAATGGAGGCTACTCTGAGTCATGAATCACAAATAAAAGCCAATTAAATCTATAACTAAATTTATTGTAATTTCATCTTTTGACAACAGGAATGACGTTTTAGCAATATTATGCTTGAAATGTGCTAGCTCATCAACATTTCCCGAGTATTTGCCATGATTTTTTTATTGGTTCTACCTGGTTCTCAGAAAGCTTGAAGCTAAAGGAAAGTAGTTTTAATAGAGCTCTTTCTTTAATTATTGATTTGTTGCAAAAATGTAGTTTAACGTTTTAAAATAAGTTGTACATTATTTTTTTTTCTTCAAAAAAACGAGTTACCTTTCTAACATCAGAGTCACAAGATTTCCTTTGAAAGTGATGTACTGTCAGGACCCTAGTGTCCTGAGCCTTTATGAATTCACCAACCCACAGGGCCAGACTTCACCTAGAGAAGCTTAATGGTCCAGCAGTGCTGTCTGAATATCACAAGTTGCCTGGGCAACAGTACAGGGGGGCGGGGAACACTAAACGTGATATTATTTAACATCACCATACCTGCTATTAAGGATGTTTACAACAGACACGGGACTTCCCCACATCCAGGCACTCCATGGCCCAGTCAAGTTGACACATAAAATTAACCCTCACAATATTATTACAACATATGCACGAAATACTCACCACTAGAAACATCTGCATTCCCTGCAGTCTATTTTGTAAACTTCATATTTAGTGACAGTAAACCTGTGTTGACAGAGAGGCCAGCAGAGAATTTGTATGAATATTTCACCTATTTGTGATATATGGCATCACATTCCTTGGGAAAATATTGTTTGGCATAATCTGTGGTGCTACCATCTTTCAGATTAATTGTTCTGACCTTGGTCTACAAGCATAAATGGAAATGCATTTTAGATAATGTTAGCTCCTGTCATAATTATATTCTATGCACATTCAGGTGGAGAGGAATTAAGGAGCATCTGTGTTTGCCAGCGGGAACAAGAAACCTTGAACCAAAACCAAATGCATAAATTTAATCTTAGGTAGGACACTAGCTAGCAGATGAACACTGAGCAGGGACAGGGACATGCAAATCTTTGCCTGAACCAAAACCACACCATCCAGAGAATAACATGAATGATAAATTACCATAATCTTGTGCCTATAAAATGAATCTTCTGAATGGGCTTGAAAAAAGCCTTTGTTTGATTACATGTATTAGATACTAGATATGACAAACATCTTTTAATATATCTTAAAATCTGCTGCATGCTTGCCAGTGTTAAAAAAACAAAAACTGTCAAATGACTGTGTATTGGGAGCACTCCGAATCACACTGCATTCATCAAAAGCAATGCTATTTGGAGGAACATACAAAATAGTTATGGCAATATGGTGATTTATAATAATGAGGGTCCTAAAAGTAACTTTGTAATTTATAAACATTTGGTTTACAAATTTTTACCTGACTTGCCAGATATGAGAAATTAATATCTGTGTCTGATTTTAAAATTGTGCATGCCCGCTAACATAAAATGTGTCTCAAAATAATAAAAATTGGAAAGGGGGTAAGCACATTTCCACTTCAAAGAAGGAAATGAATGACTGTGCGTTGAGAGAAGGAGAGAGAAAGAAAAGAAGAGAATGGTTTGTGTTCGAGATCTGGAAGAAAAAACAAACCACCTATAGCAGTCTGGCTTTTTCCTTGCAGGGTACATCTAGAAACAGAAGGCAAATCAAAATCATCTTTTGGAAACTAAAACAGAGAGCTTATTTTTTTTTTAATTTTACTCTGAAATCTGAAGTAGGCATAACATCTGTAGAAAGATTTTTCTTTGCAACAGATGAAAGCAAAAGGAAGAATCAAGGTGAATTTTGTGTGGACATAAAATTAAATGGGCAAGAAAAATAAAATGTATTTTATAAGTGAGAATAAAAGTCAATGTTTTGCTAAGTCCTTATTGGTAATATTTGATTCAGTGAGCAAATATGCCATCATTGTACATAGATGTTCTTCCTTAAAGTGTACTTTACATTGAATCCTTCTATCACTGTAAGAGAATATGCAAATTTTCCATTGCTGTTTTATTAGCTATGCAATTGCTGAATATCACTAAAACATTTCACTTCACATCTCTCAGTTATACTGAGTAACCTATGAATCTACATACAAAGTATCATCTGTTACCTAACGTAAGCTTCTGAAAAAGCAGACAAGATTTCTAGGAAAAAAAATCTATTTCTATTGAGGCATTTTGCATTTCCAAATATGCAAAATAAAGGATACTTTAAGTTACATGCAAATTAAACTTAGCTGAAACCAGCTTAAGTAAAAGGGAATTTATTGAGTCATATAACCAGGAAGCCCAAGAGTGGGATTCAAACATGGCTAGACCAAGGAGTTTAATGGCTCTCTTTCCATATTTTGATATTTGGAGAAGTATAAGGCAAAATCCTAAAGTCGAAAACTGGTGGTAACCTAATTAGTAGACATGTTGTACCACATGATAAAAAGAAGAAACAATTTTCCATTGAGAAGGTTTGGGAATGGTGAAAAACACAAATTTCTACTGCTTTAAATGGGCAAACAATTCCATGAGGCATATTAGTTATATTTCTGTTTCTCACTTGACTCCAGAATCTCTGGGTTGAATAAGATGAAGCATTTACTGTTCCAAAATAATGCAGATATCCACCATTTATTCAAAGCACCGTATTAATCATTATAAGCAGTTGCAAGAGAAAGATAAAATATTTCTCCTAATGACCTTATAACCTATGGAGCTGTTGTGGAGAAAAATAAAACGAATTTTGGGAAAAAAGTTACAGAATTGTAATAGAAACTCAATTTCATCAAATATTTTATGTCCTATTCCATAAAGCAAGCAAAGATCTTACACAAATAGAGGATATTCTCATTTATAAGTAAGCATTTACTTATTTTGTTTATTTATGGGCTTAATTATTTTCCTTCCCTGGGGTTTCATTTGGCAAATTAACATACCAGGACACTAAATGGTATTCAGGTGATCTGAGAGAATTTAGAAACCTTTCAATTTGCTTGAAACTCACTTTGCCCAAAGGTGACCTCATTAAGTAAGAGTTAAAACACTTCCAAGAGAAGACTCAGGTTGTCACCAAAGAGAAAGCTGTAATACAATATTTCTGCTAAACAGCATCTATCGCCATGTTTTCCTACATAAATTCTTAGGTAGAAAAATCTGTGCAAGAATATCCAACACTAAAAGGCATCAGGGTAGGAATTCAAACATCATGCCTAAACAAATACTTTATTTAACATTATCCTTCCAGTGTCTTCCTTCTTTCATTAGCCTTTGTCTTATAGATTTTTTTAAAGCTACTATTGGTCAATAAATCAGTAAGTTCCTGGAGCACATTACATTTATCTGTCACTCTATATATGTTCTCTCTCTCTCTGTCTCTCTCTCTCTCTCTCTCTCTATAGATATATATATATATATATATATATATATATATATATATATATAT